>NC_061095.1:48103431-48240247 GCF_015104395.2 Macrobrachium nipponense | reverse complement strand
CATTGTGAAGAAGACTGCTGCTGAAGAAACCATCTCACAGTAGGAGGCGACCAACCTGGAATAGAGGAGATCGGACGGGAATATCCAGTTTGGCTTGAACTATCGTCTTTAGTATTCTGTTCACCATTGAAGCTTTCCTTCGAGGAAGACTTCTCCTTCACTCTCTTTAATAGAGAACGAAGGTGGTCGATCTCCAATCCTTATTTTGTTTTTCTTGAAGGAAAGAATTTAGGATGGAGATCGTTGTTCAGAATCCTACAAATATACTACGTATATTAACCTCGCGACATGATTCTGCTAAGCAGTTGAATTGTCCGAGGGGTAGGCGCATATCCTAGTTTATTCTACGAATTGCGACTTAGACGAGAAGTATTCTAATTGAACTGCAAAACTCGGGGTTGCCTGCAACCTCCCAGGAGTTTTCAGTTTTCAATTTTATATACTTTATGGTTTTGTCACGACAACACCATTTCAACTTTTATATTTACCGAAATTCGTTCGCCTAAATATAATTGCCCGAGCATATCTTTAATGCTCGGTAGTTCTAGCCGAACGCATTCCTTCGTGGAATAATGGATTACCTGGCAACTCAGGATGACGAGTCAGCAGGCTCAACCACTGCGTATTGAACTGCCTCATAGCAGCTCAGTATCAGCTGGGCCTCCGAGATTCACGGTCATGTATGTCTCTCTCTCCCTGCTTGATTGACTACCGAACCGTATCTCTGCCTAACAATCATTGGACTTAGGTCTCTGATTAACGGGGATTCTCGCAATAATGAAGGACCATCGACTGCGGTGACGCTAGATTCCATCGCCTTCGACATTGCGAGAATTTTCAACAGAGATATCTCTTGGACTCTTTCATCTTTCTGTTTACCGCACGGTAACAGAAGTCTGTACAAGTCTCCCGCTGCATCGCACTGCGATAATGCGAATGATTTTGCAGACATCTGAGTTTGTCTTCAAAATATCTCGTATTCGTAGGTGTACAATTGTTCATTGTTCAACCCGAATTACAAGATGTGTCAGAAGACATCGCCTACTCTCCGACCTGACAGCTCTACCTCCAAATGTTCAGCCCATCCAGAAGCAGTTCTTCAGGCGGCTTTCACCTGTGGTTTTCATTACCGAAGAACGCCCCGCTTTCATTGCAACTACGACTTCTCACCGGACAGCAATGAAATAGCGGTTAGCGTTTTCAGTCATTTGTAAGCACAGGTTATGAATCTTGAGATCCTTCTCTCGATTCATATGTGAAGACGTAGGTTGCATTCAATATCTACCTTCGTCTTCAATGATACATAGTGTTGTTTCTCCTCAGCTGAGATTCAACAAACATGAGATGTTTTACCTTCAGGGACCTCGGTCTCTAGAAGGTAATTGAACTTTCGCCTGTTGGGTACATGCCTTAAGAGATCATCACCTCGCTGGTCCGCATTGGTGACAAACAAATACATCCATTTGTTTGGTCTCTCGGCATAACCCTTTAAAGGCGAAGGTCAACGTGACTTACTCGGATGCTTTGACAACTTGCCTCCTACCGAACGCAGTCAGTCGGCAGCTGTCAGAGCGCCCGAGTCAGTTTACGAATTACGCTGTTGACTTAGTTCGGTTGTTACACAGCAACCATTACTTCGTTTTAATAGCTTGTCACAGTACCCATACCATTGACACCCACCATGGAGTGTCGGTGTCCTATCCACTACCGAGAACTTCGCTGCATGGGGATAGGAGATGCGAGAGACTTCGTTGCTAACGACCAGAACCAGTATGGGTACTGGACATCACCGAAGTAGAGAAGAGGGATAGGTCATGCGACTATTTCCTTCTTTTCCTCTGAGGAACTGCATGACTTCTCCTGCGAAGTCAGGCACCCCAGGGGATGGGGATCCGTGACGCTCGATTTGTTTCGTACCGAATTTCGTAGCGAAGACTCAAACCCTTCGGTCCCTGACGATTGGTTTCGAGTCGTTCACAATCCCCTCCCTAATGGACTTCACCGCCTTCGATGCGAAGGAGATGCTGCCTTGTCCACAAGAAACTTCTCCTTGGCGCAGGTACTGAAGGCAGGGGTCTGGTCCAACCAGACCACATGCCCTTCCTTCTACCTTCGGGATATTGCCCACAGGTCCTTGGATCTTTTTTTCCTTGGGACCCGTGTGGCTGCTCAACACGTTGTGTAGCGAACCCAGACCCTCGCAGGCTGAACAGCATCGACGTCCTGGTGTGACCGTAAGAATGGATGGTGATGAGAGTGTGACTGGCTCCTCTTCCCATCTTTTTCTTCCCCTCTACCTGTGGTTAGAGGGACACGGTCGTCACCCTGCTGGATAAGGACAAGATGCAGGTGAGCTACTCAACAGAGACCCCATCCTATCCCTTTCACTAGGGATAGGAGCGTATATCCACCACTTCCTCCAACAAGGGGGAGGAAGTGGATGCCCAGCTTGAGACAACCCATACTTTATGTTGCCTCTTGCAAACAGGAACAAGTTCTTGATTGCTTGGTACGAAGAGATACGCTTGCCTCTCCTCTTAGTACTCGGCCCAGAGGTCTGACCATTGATCCTGCGGTTGCACACCCCGATCAATCGGACAGAGGCTTGGATCCCTCCCTCGCTCTTACGACCAGGGAGGCATTCCAGGGATGGACGAACACCAGTCTGTTCATCAAAAAGACTCAGATTCCTCCCACCAAGAAGTGAGTCTTCCTATTGTTTAAAGGACCAGAGGGTTTGTATTACGTATCGGAACAAATGACAATTTTGTCGAAAATTGCATTTTTCCTAACTATACAAACCTGAGGTCCTTTAACATAAAGTCCCTCCTCATGCCACCCCTCACTCTGCGTATTTTGCATGGGCCAAAAGCAAAGTGATTTGTTTACCTCCCAGTCGCGCGGCGCGCGACGATCGGACAAGCAGTTAACTACCGTTTTTCTCCCCCCTTGTTCGAAGCTTACGACCCGTTCCAGCTGCCGCTAGCTACTTCCTATTGTTAAAGGACCTCAGGTTTGTATAGTTAGGAAAAATGCAATTTTCGACAAATTGTCATTTTGGATCAATTTCCGCTCTTACCCGGGAATTAATCCTTACGATTTATTGCTGTGAAAGTGAAAATAGCAAGTGCAGTATTGTTCATTTTCATATATATTTATGATAGCATCATATTATTATGGATCAAGTTTCCGCTCTTACCGGGAATTGATTTTTTCCCTCTTTAAGTTCTATGAAGTGAATCGCAAGTGCAGTATTCTGTTTTCATTTTCATATTACTTTTCACTGCTGTGCGGGGGTAGGGAAGCGAAGGTCTGCCAGGAAGTCGTCGGAAAGCTCTCCCGCAACTCCCTTGGTATCCGATTCTTCGTCTTCTTTCCTACCCCCGGCCCCCCGCTCAGCTTCCTCGTTTTTGTACATGCCACTTCCCCGGCAAAGAATATATACTTAGCTATAGTCTC
This sequence comes from Macrobrachium nipponense, assembly GCF_015104395.2. Classification (NCBI taxonomy): domain Eukaryota; kingdom Metazoa; phylum Arthropoda; class Malacostraca; order Decapoda; family Palaemonidae; genus Macrobrachium; species Macrobrachium nipponense. The sequence continues at coordinate 48,236,788 of NC_061095.1, read as the reverse complement.
TGACGTCCCCGACAGAATTCAAACTCGCGGTCACACGCGACAGGTAGTCCAGGTGACCAGCCCCCCAACTCGGTCCCCGCCGCTGGGTGGCGGGAATAGGAACCCATTCCCGTTTTCTAACCAGAAATTTTTTCTGTCGCCGGTAGCAACAACTCGTTGTTGGTACCGTCCTGCCATTGGAATTCTTTTCTCGTTGGCCGAGTATTATCGATTTGTCTTTTGTGATGTTACTTTGATCTTTGGTTTTGGCATACGCTTATAGTGGACTGTTTTTTTTGGATTTGGAATTGGATTCTCTTTTAAATGTCTGACGTGGCACCTGTATTTAGGGTGGGTGTGCGAAAGAGGTATGTAAGTGAGGCTACCGAAAGCTTCGTGATCCTCACACAGTTTTTTTTGTAAAACAAAAAATGTAGGGGGTTAATGATTGTTTCTGAGACTAACACCTGTCCTGGAAAATGTGAGAAAACTTAACGGAAGTGGAAATTGGAAGACCTTGGCTTCTTATGTAAGGAAAACTTGAGAAAGATAGGGTTAGGAGGGCTTCCATCAGAAGCTCAAGTAGATCCTGCTCTAATGAACAGGAAGTAGCTCCTAACTTTCATAGTATTTCTCCTGCTCATAGTTTTGGTTTCCAACAGCCCCTTTCCCCCAGTTAGCGAACCTGAGATGCGTCTACGGAAATGGCTGCAATGAGAGCCTCTATAATCAGCTTGAAAACGCAACTGCAAGCGATGAAGGAGACCAGGTAGCCGGCAGTGATGTTGCAGTGATTTGTATGATTTGTGCAGTGTCCCCAGTGAAGTGGAGGGGGCGTCTGACCGACTCCGCATTGCTCTAGGCCTAGACCTCTTTCAGACTCCCATGACCAAAAGGGAGGAGGAATGTCGAAAGCCGCAAGGGGGATGTAGAGTATTCCCAACGGTCAGGCGTCCCCTTCGGCAGATCCTGTAGCCGCTTCCCAGGCTGCCAAGGATAGCTACTGCAAAAAGCGTCCTGAGGAGTGCTTTTCGGACTCAGACTCTTCGTCTCCCAGAAGGGGATGGGAGTTCTTCCGCTAAATCGCGTCCTCTTAAGAGATTCCTGGAAAGACGCCAAATAGCGAAGCGTTACGTTCCAGTCCGGAGCCTTTCCGGATTATTCGCCTGCTCGTAAGAAGAGAGCCATGAGAAACTCCTGACTACTTCCCCGGAAGACTTATCACACAAGACAAAGGAAGTCTTGGTAGGACTCCAACAGCAGTTGTCTGCCTTAGTAGGAGTTCTTGCTGAAGGCTCTTCTAGGAAGAAAGACATTTCTCTTCCATCAAGAGTTCCGTTAGGAGAGAGTCAGAGAGTAAGCGTCCTGGCGTTAGCAGACGCTCCTCGCCTGAAAGGTTTTCGTCCCCCAGCGAGACCTTCTTCAGTCGTACATGACAGAAATCGGAAACGCCCTATGAGCAAGAGTTCTCCCAGGAGTTTGACTAGAGAAGAGTTGCCCTCCCATGGCAAGCATCAGGAGCCTGATTCGCGAATTCTCGTGAGAGAATTCGTTCGACTAAGAGCTCCGAAGAGAGAAGAGAGTCCCTCTCGATTTAGAGCTCCTCTAGAAAGAAAGGAGCACTCGTTCGTCCTCGAGACATTTTCCGAAGGACGCAAGAGTTTCGCCTAATAGGCCTCGAAGATTGGACAAGTTTTTCTTCTCCTCCCCTAGGAGGAGTAGGGAGAAGATTCTAGCTCCTACTTCCCGAAAGACGCAAAGGAAAAAGGAGTTATTCGCCTGCCTGATACGCAGTCAACGGGACACAAACGTCTCCCCTCATGGACGACGGGAACAGAACAAGGTTCTCCTTTCTCCTCGCAGGCGCATTTCGCCTTCTAGGCGTCCTCATCAGGAACCGCCCAAATGCCTCTCCTTCTTGGACCAGGCAGCCTCACCAGGGACGCAAGCGCCTCGCCTTCTTGGCCTAGGCGCTCTCCACCAGGACGCAAACGCGTCTCCTTCTTGGCGCCAGGGAACAGGATGTTCTACTTTCGCCTAGCAGGCGTTCTTCGCCTCACAGGCGCCTGATTCAGGACGCAAGCGCCTCTCCTAGCAGACGCAAGGAGCACATTCAGAAGTCCAGAGTATAGAGAAACTCCAGGACTCACACAGGAAGGATGATAGGAAGTAAGGAAGAAAGGAAAAGACTTCCTTCAAAGGATCGGTCCTCCTGTTGAGGAAAAGCCCTCTTCTCCCCACATCATTTCATTTTGGAAGAAGTATCGGATGAAGAGATAACCAAAGATGCAGGAGTTTCAGACTATAAGAGGACCTTGCTTCTCTATTGCTGCATGGTGTTTGGAGACTCAACTAACGCCAGTCGGATCCCCCTTCGCCAGGATCGTTATTATCCAGTACGAAAATGTCCGAAGGCTTCCTCATTCGTTAAGATGAACCCCTACTCTTTCTATGAGAAAGTCTCTGAAGAGTCTAGAGAAACTGGCTCAGGGCTAAGAAAGAAGCGGGTAAGACAGTATTTTCTTGTCCACCCTCTAAGTTGACGGGAAACCAGGGATGTGGTATGATACCAAGGAGCCAATGGGCCTGGGTTCTACCTTCGTCCTCTGATGCGGATTTTTTCCGCTCTGTAGATGCGTCTAGAGACGCTCTCTACACTCGGCAAAAGCCTCTTGGGGAATGTGTGAGGTGGATCACTCATCAAGGGCCTCTTCAAGACTCTCGAAGTCTTTAACTTCATGGACTGGGCCTTGGGAGCCTTAGCCAAGAAGTCGCAAGAACCAGACTTCGTTTCCATGGAAGAGTTGGGGCAGTGGGGGGTTTAAACCTGCCTAGACAAGGCGGTTATGGATGGCTCAAATGAAGTGGCATCCCTGTTTTGGATCCTGTTATTTTGAAGAAGAGGGCAGTGTTTAGCTCCTTCTTAACAAAATCTGTTTCTCTATGCAGAGATCCTCCCTTTTTTATTACGCGCCCCTCTCTAGTCACCTGTTTTTCCTCAGACATAGTGAGGGACATTTCGAAGACGCTTTCAGAAAAAGCCACACAGGACCTGCTGGCTCAGTCAGCGAAGAGGCTAAAGCCTGCTGTGCCTCTGGCGAAAAAGAGAGAAAGTTCCCTTCCAGCAGCCCTTTCGAGGTAGGTCTGCATCAAGAACTTCTCTTAGAAGTAGACGACCGGAGAAGAGAGGAAGGTCTTCTCGAAGGCCGTTTGTTCGTCAAAACCCAGTGAGACGGGGGTCCTCCAGATCAAAAGTGGGTGCCAGGCTTCTAGATTTTTACGAAACTTGGGCACAGAAAGGTGCCGATGCTGGACCCTATCCATCCTAAAAGAAAAGGATATTTAATCCCCTTCAGGGAAAAACCTCCCTTAACGACAACTCCAAGGGAGTTAACAGCAAAATTACAAGGAAATCCGTCAAGAAACAAGCCCTTGCTACATCTCGTAGAGCAGATGCTTTTCAAGGAAGCCATAGAGGAAGTAAGAGATCTCTCTTCCCAGGGGTTTTACAATCGCCTGTTCTTAGTTCCCGAAGAGCTCAGGAGGTTGGAGGCCAGTTCTGGACGTGAGCGCCCTGAACGAATTCGTAGCAAAAAGGAAGTTTACTATGGAGACGACAGCCCCCCCCTTCGGTGGTTTAGCAGCCCTGCGTCCAGGGGGACTGGATGGTATCCCTGGACCTGCAGGATGCTTATTTTCCCCCTTCCACGTACCTACACCCATCGTCCAGGAAAAATAACCTAAGATTTATGGGCTCAAGGAAGAGTTTTTCAATTTCGGGCCCTTTGCTTCGGACTATCAACAGCCCCCAAGTGTTCACGGTCTAATGAAAAATGTGGCCCACTGGCTTCACCTCGAAAGGGAATTACGGATATCCTTGTATTTAGACGACTGGCTGATACGAGCACAGTACGCGAGTCAGATGTCTGGGAGGACTTAAACTGACACTGGAGTTAACACAGTCCTTGGGACTGTTGGTAAACCTCGAGAAATCCCAGATGATTCCCCAGCAGAACATTGTTTATCTGGGATTCGGATGGATTCTCGGGTTTTTCAGGTTCCATCACAGGAAAGACAGAAACCGCTGCTTGGAAAAAAGTAGCAAACCTTCCTAGAGAAAGACAATGTCCGCCGCGAGGAATGGATGAGTCTTTCTGGGGACCCCCCTTTCCTCGTTTGGAACAGTTCATTTCTCTAGGAAGGCTTCACCTAAGGCCGTTACAGTTTCTATCTAAGAGAACGTTGGGATCAGAAAATCTCAAAAATCTGTCCGATTCCTTCCAGATCACGAAGGAAGATAAAGGAGGTAAAAGGAGGACCTGCTCTGGTGGGATGAATCCGTGCAGGATCAGCGAAGGAGTATCCCTTCACGTTCCGAACCCTCGGCTAGTGGTTGTACTCCGACGCCTCAGATGCGGGGTGGGGAGCCCCCACCACTCTAGGGACGAGAGAAGTGTCAGGCACCTGGAGGGGAGAACAGGGTGTCCTGGCACATCAATATTAAGAGTTAGCAGCGATTCCAACCTGTCCCTCATACACTTCGAGGCTCCAGATCACGGGGTTCGGTACTGCAGATCAATTCGGACAACACAAACAGCCCTAGCTTATATCAAGAAGCAAGGAGGGACGCACGTCGTTCTCCCTTTACAGGAAAGCAAGGGAAACTACTGCTTGGGCAGAAGAGAGAAGAATCACTCTCCGGACAAGATTCATCCAAGGAGACAAAAATGTACGAGCCGACCTTCTGAGCAAGGAGAGACCAAGTACTTCCTACAGAATGGACGTTACATCAGGAAGTATGCACAGACTTTGGAAACCTCTGGGGGAGATCAAATATAGATCTTTTTGCCACCCATTGGAAACAACAGGCTGGAAAGTTACTGCTCCCCGATCGCCGACCCAAGGGCGATGGCAGTGGACTCCTTTTCTCCTCGATTGGGCAGGAATAGACGGGTATGCTTTTTCCTCCGTTCAAAATATTATCGGAAGTTGGTAAGGAAGAAAGTTTTTGCAGCAGCAGAGGGAGCCAAACTGACCCGTCATAGCCCCGTTCTGGCCTTCACAAAACTGGTACACAGAGGTACTGGGATGGATGGTAGACTTCCGAGATCTCTCCCAAACAGGAGCGATCTTCTCAGACAACCCCACTTCGACAGGTATCACAAAAACCTACCCCGCTCTCGCTCTGACTGCCTTCAGACTATCGAAGGACTTGTCAGAACGAGAGGCTTTTCTTCGAGAAGCTGCGAAAGCTATTCGGCAAGAAGCGAGAAGAACCATCTACTATTCGAGGTATACCAGTCAAGAATGTGGGATGTGTTTCGCAGATGGTGTAAGAGCTCAGAAGTATCCTCGTCCAGTACCTCTGGTGACAGAGATAGCCGATTTCCTCCTGTATTTGAAGGAGAAATGTAATTTAGTAGTCTCTACAATTAAGGGCTATAAGAGTATGCTATCTTCAGTCTTCAGGCATAGAGGCCTTACATTGGGGAAGACAAAGATTTGCATGACCTGGATAAGATCCTTCGAGACGTCAAAGAACAGAGGGATTAGAGCACCTAATTGGAACTTAGATGTGGTCCTCAGTACTTAATGACATCAAAAATTCGAACCTCCCTGTAAGGCTACGTTCAGAGACCTTGACAAGGAAGTCTTTATTCTTGGTCGCGCTGGCTTTCAGCGAAAGATAAGTGAGCTACCAAGCCTTAGAACATAAGAATGTTGGCTTTAGGAACGACTCGGCGTTCTGTTCCTTCAAAACCAATGTTTTTTGGCGAAGAATGAGAACCCAATTCGAAACCCTTGGCCTCGAACATTCGAAGTAAAAGGACTTTCTTCGCTTGTAGGAACAGAGCTAGAAGGGCTCTGTGGGCCCAGTGAGAAGCCTTAAGTTTCTAGCATAGAAAGGAAGAACGGAACTACAGAGTAAAGGAAGTTTATGGTGCTCAGTGAGAGATCCCAGAAGGCAGATTCTCTAAAAAAATGCTCAGCGTTCTTTCATCAGAGAAACGTAATCAAGGAAGCCCATTTTACAGTGTAAGAAGAACAACTGGACCTCCTTAGAGTTAAAGCTCACGAGGTAAGAGCAGTCGCTACCTCTTTGGCATTCCACAAGAACTTGTCCATACAGACTCTAGTGGAGTCGACCTTTTGGAGATGCAATTCGGTCTTTGCAACTCATTACTTGAGAGACATTCAAGTGACGTATGACAAGTGCTTCACTCTAGGAGCGTACGTATCTGCGGATTCGTTGCTGGGACAGGGAGCTGAACCCAATCCTTTTTTAGTTTTTATTAAGTTAGGTTTTTTAATGGTGTTTGGTGCATTTTTTGTCGATTGAAAGAGGGTGCAGGTGTTGACCCCTTTCAAATCGTAGTGCTAACATGTTAGTGTGGTCAGGTGATCGGGATTGGTCGTTAGGCTCCTTGTGTGTATTAAATACCTAAAGCTCTATCATGTAAGAGGGTTAGCCCCCGTTGGTATGATACAGGTCAAGGTTCTGCCATGTAAGTGGGTCAGCCCCCATTGGTACGATCCAAGAAAAGGGGCTCTACCATGTAAGCGGGTAAGCCCCCATTGGTATGAATCCGAAAAGGTTATCAGACGCAGGTCATCATCCTCTCTGTAAATCTGATGGCAAGCAGACTCATAGACAGTATCAATGAGTCTTCTTCCATATCAGGTAGGAACCAAGGTTGTTTTTGTTAATATACCTACAACGTATGTTGTTTCCCTGTTTTTATATTCATAAATAATTAGTATGTAACTGTCTCTTGCCCTCCACCAAGGGTGTCAATCAGCTAAGTATATATCTGCCGGGGAAGTGGCATGTACAAAAATGATATTGTTAGTATACAATAAAGTTGTACATACTTACCCGGCAGAATATATACGATTAATGGCCCGCCCAGCCTCCCCTCAGGAGACAGGTGGAAGAGAAAAATTCTGGTTAGAAAAACGGGAATGGTCCTATTCCCGCCACCCAGCGGCGGGAGTGGCTGGTCACCTGACCTACCTGTCGCGTGTGCCGCGAGTTTTGAATTCTGTCGGACGTCAGAGACTATAGCTAAGTATATATCTGCCAGGGTAAGTATGTACAAAACTTTATTGTATACTAACAATATCATATTTGTTTTTGGGGGTCTTCCTTCCGTTCGGGGTGGGGCATGTCTCCCCCCCCGTGCGTGAGGGAACCCCTCTTACTAATCTGTCCTGTGCTACCCGCAGGTGCTACAGCCGTGGGAGACGACCTTGGACCAGGTAGTGGACCACTGCGGCTGCAGGGCGTGGCCTAGCATCCACGATCTGCTGCAGAGTCTAGCGAGGTCTGGGTGGCGGTGACCTTGGAGTGGTTCCTCACTACAACCTTCACGGCGCTTAGGCTGCTTCCCCCCGCTGGTCTACACTCCCCATGCTGTGGTCGGTGACGCCGTCTGCCGCTTCTAGGGGCCGGTCGCCGCCGGTACCGAGGAGGGGTATGCCGCGCCCCGCCTGTGTTTTTCTTTTTCTTCGTGTTGCCTGCCCCACCGAACTTCCGCTGTTCCCAGCAGCTCGCCCCCTGACCGGCCGCCAGTACCCAGGTTCCCGCTGGCTGCCGATGATTCTACGAGGCGATGGCTGGGCCTGTGCCGTACCTGTCGCTGATGTGGTTCCGCTACTGGCTTGGCTGTCCCCTTCTGTGTTTACCGCTGCGCTGTTCCTGCCGCTCCTGAGCTGGTTGCTGTTCCTGTCGCTCCTGGTTCCTGCGACCTGTCCCATGCTGGTCCTGCCCATGGTGTGGTCTTCCCCAGTCCCAGTTCCTTCCGGAACAGGTTTGGGGCAGTCCGGGCGGGCCGTGTTGCTTTCAGCAATAGGCCCGACTCCAAGGCCCTGGATGGGAGGACCTGACGACTGTCCTGCGTGAGCTGACGAAGAAGAGGAAAGTGTTCATCTTGCGTCTTCGTACTGTTGCTGCCTCTTCCCCCCCTTCGACTTCTAAGGCCCATAAGCCGAAGAAGAAGAAGGCTGTGGCTCCCCGCCTCCCCCCCCCCCCTAAGAAGTCTCCCCCTTCGGAACTTCTAAGGGCCCGTCCACCTCGTTGGACTGGGGGGTCCATTCTGCTGGTCCCTCCTGCTCCTTCGGGAGCGGGGCCGGCTCTCCCCTTCCGTAAGGAAGAGATAGACGGGGACCAGAGGAAGTATCGGTTAGCTCTGGTACTTCCTCCCGCCTGGTGCTAGCGGGCGATGCCGCTAACGCCCAGGTTCCGGCTCGGTCCGTCCTCGTTCGCTGGGAGATCCCGAGTGTACGCTCTCACCTCGGGAGGGGGGGACCGTGCAGCCCAGCAAAGTTTCGGCGCCAGAGTTCGCTCGGCGCCAAGACCACGGCACGGAGCAGAGAAGGCTGGCGAGAAACCGCTCAGGTGGACTCTCGCCAGGCCAGCGGCCGCTCTCGCAGCGACCAAGCTGGTAACCGGGGGTGGGTTGTTATTCCCCCTAAGAAGACTCCTTCGGGAACTTCGAAGGGCTCGTCACATTCCGGTGTGACGGGGGGGTTCTTCTGCTGGTCCTCCTGTTCCTTCGGGAACGGGGCCCGTTCCTCCCCTTCTGAGAAGAAGAAGAAGACGGGGACCAAGGGTGTGCTGGCTACCGCTGGTACACCCTCGCCTGGTCTTGGCAGCTCTGCTGCTAAGCCAGGTACCGGCTCGGTTTCTCGTCCGCGAGAAGTTCCGAGTGTACGGTCTCCTTCGGGTGACGTGCACAGCCAAAGTTAAGACGCCTGAGTTCGCTCATCGTCATGACCAAGGCACGGAGCAGAAGACTGTCGAGAGCCGCTCAGGTGACTCTCGCCAGGCCAGCGGCCGCGTCGTCGGGCAGCAACCAGCCGGTACCCCACCTCGGGTGGACTGACGGTCTCTGACCGGCCACGGGTTTGAGGCTGGGAAGAGGTCCCCCAGGTCCCCTCGACCGACGGTACCCAGCCTCGGCTGGTACCAGCGGTTTGACGTGCCGCGAGGAGCTCACCGGTCTCACGGCGAAAGCGAGCTCTGGCAGGTCACCTGACCGCCGCTCCCACAGGGACCGGGCGGATACGGTGACCAGCAGCAGCTCGTCTGACGCACGGGACCGGGGTCGACGTGCTCAGTCCGAGCCGCTCGCCACAGGTGAGCGGCACGGCCAGGCCTGCAGATCGATCCCCACCGCGGGTTGGTGATCGGCTGCAGCCCCCCACGTACGCTGGTCCTGCCAGCGAGCGGGGGGGGAGCGTCAGGTCTGTTTCTCTCCACTACCTTCAACTTCCTCGGGCTACACCGGGAAGAGCGAGGTAGCTAGGAGTTAATCGTGAGAGGTGCGCCGCTCACGATCCCGTCACGACGCCGCACGTGCCACGTATGGTCTTAGGACCAACCAGGACGTACGCGCAAGTGATTGGAGGCGACCGTCAGGGGGAGAGGGGGTAGCGTCAGTTCTGTCCCCTCTCCGATACCTTCAAACTTCCTCGGCATACGCCAGGAATGAGCGAGGTATATAGGAGTGATCGTGAGAGATGCGCCGCTCACGATCCCGTCACGACGCCGCACGTGCCAGGTTGGTCTTAGGACCAACCAGGACGTACGCGCAAGTGATTGGAGGCAACCGTCAGGGATCTGTTGCTGGTCCTTCTTCTGAAGGAGGAGGGTCCTGGGAGCTGCTCTTGTTGGAGGGACTGGACGGTCCTACTCCTCAAGACGCTGTAACTTCCGAGATTCAGAGTAACTTTACCCAGGTTATTGCACTGATTCGTCAGCACAACGACCGGGGGGCCAAAGGATCCCCGCGCCGCTCCCACCAGCAGAGAGCCCATGCTCTGCTCGAGTCGTTTTGGGGCCGAGAGGGAACCCAAACCGACGGTGGGTATGCCGCGATCGAGCTTGCCGATTCTGTCTTGAACCAGAGTCTCTCGTCTCCGGACAAGAAGGCTCTCTCAGTTATGGCCGGTCGATCAAGGCTACTTCCACCTCTTACTACTGCACAGCGCCGTTTCTACGTGTCCTTCGGACACCGTATTTAAATAACTACCTTCGGTCCTCCTGATAGGTTTCGACCTCGACGAGGACTGGAATGAGTCGGAGGGGACGGTATCGGCTCTCTCCTGTCAGGTGTCGATCAGCCCCACCCAGACGACGTTCACAGTGGGCGGCAGACCCTTACCTACAGTGAGAGTTCGTAACCCTCCTCGGAAAACGTTTTCTCCTGACGATACGTTTTCCCAGACTCTGAGAGGCCATCGCCGCAAGGCGATGGCTGCTCCTACTCTTCTCCAACTGCTAGTTTCCACTGGGAAGGCGAGCGAGTATCCAATTCCTCCCCCATTCCCTCTCTCCTTACGGCTACGAGGGAAAGGGGAAGGATCCTACAGAGATTTCTCTGTAGGATCCCACGTTGGGGACTGCGCTACCAGGGGGGACCTTCGGGTCCTACCTGACGTAAGCCCCGGTCGTTGAGGAGGGATCCTGCCCCATTCTCGATTTCTACGGGAATCGAGAGGACCACCAGCCGATATCGTTTGACGAATTCGGTGGGGGTTTCGCAGACTGCTTAGAATTTTACGGAATTTTTCTAGCGCATTCAGAGTGTTAGAGTTTCTTACGATCTCCAAACACTTAGGCGAGACCACGGTCCAAAGTGAGCGAGACGAGAATCCCCGTAATGTTGACACGATAATCGGGAACCTCGCCTATGCTCGAATTCCTGGAATTTCTAGCATTAGGAAGAAGACTGCTGCTGAAAGAAGACTATCTCACAGTAGGCGACCAAACCTGGAATAGAGAAGAACGGACGGGAATATCCAGTTTGGCTGGAACTATCGTCTTAGTATTCTGTTCACCATTGAAGCTTTCCTTCGAGGAAGACTTCTCCTTCACTCTCTTTAATAGAGAACGAAGGTGGTCGATCTCCAATCCTTTTTTTTATTTATCCTTTTGTTTTCTTGAAGGAAAGAATTTAGGATGGAGATCGTTGTTCAGAATCCTACAAATATACTACGTATATTAACCTCGCGACATGATTCTGCTAAGCAGTTGAATGGTCCGAGGGGTAGGCGCATATCCTGGTTATTCAACGGATTGCGACTTAGACGAAAAGTATTCTAATTGAACTGCAACCCGGGTTGCCTGCAACCTCCCAGGAGTTTCCAGTTTCAATTTTATATACTTATAGTGTTGTCACAACAACACCATTTAAGCTTTTATATTTACCGAAATTCGTTTCGCTTAAACATATAATTGCGCGAGCAATATTCTTTTTATTTTTTGCTCGGTGGTTCTAGCCGAACGCATTCCTTCGTGGAAAGGATTACTTGGCAACTCAGGATGACGAGTCAGCGACAGCTACTGCGTATTGAATTGCCCGAGGCATTTCAGTATCAGCTGCCGCTTTGAGATAGACGGTTGTTTATGTCTTTCTCACCTGCTTTGATTGAATAACAACCGTATCTCTGCCCAACAATCACGGACTTAAGTCTCTGATTACGGGGATTCTCGCATACATGAATGACCATCTACTGCTGTGAAACGCTAGTATTCATCGTCTTCGGTATTGCGAGAATTTTAAACAGAGATATCTATTCGACTCTCATCTTTCTGTTTACCGCACGGTAACAGAATTCTGTAATAGTCTCTTGCTGCATCGTATCCCGATAATGCGAATGATTTTTGCGGAATCTGAGTTTGTCCTCAAAATATCTTGTATTCGGAGGTGTACAATTGTTCATTGTTCTCCCCCCGGATTAGCAGATGTATTGAAAGACATCGCCTACTCCCATCACCTGCCAGCTGCTACTTTTCCCAAACGTTCAGGCCATGACAAGCAGTTCCTTCAAAGGTCGGCCCTCGCCCCTGTGTTTCATTACTGAGAACGCCCCGCTTTCATTGCACAACGGACAGCAATGAAATGGCGGTTAGCGTTTTCAGTCATTTGTAAGCACAGGTTTAGAATCTTGAGATTCCTTCTCTCGATTCAGCTGGAAGACGTAGGTTGCATTCATTGCCTACCTTCGTCTTCAACGTCACATATGTGTTGTTTTCTCCTTAAGCTGCGATTCAACGTCTATGAGATTTTCTTGCCATCAGGGACCTCGGTCTTTTGAAGGCAATTGACTTTCGCCTTTTGAGCTTATGCATTAAGAGAATCATCGCCGCGCCGTCCGGCATCGGTGGACTAACAAATATTTTATTTGTTTGGTCTCTCAGCATAACTCTTTAAAGGGCGAAGGTCACGTGACTTACCCAGGATGCTTGGACAACTTGCCTCTACTGATTCCGAACCAGTCAGTCGGCAGCTGTCAGAGCGCCCGAGTCAGTTACGAACTATGCTGTGGAACTTGTTCGGTTGTTCCAGAGCAATCATTACTTGTCTAATAGCTTGTAGTATGAGTACTGTTACATGAACCAAAGTCGAGAAGAGGGATAGGTCATACGACTATTCCCTTCTTTTCGTCTTAGGTAACTGCATGACTTCTCTTGAGAAGTCAAGCACAAAGGGATGGGATTTGTGACGCTCGATTTCGTACCGATCTTCGTAGCGAAGACTCAGAACCCTTCGGTAACTGACGATTGGTTCGAGTCCTTCACAATACCCTCCCTAATGGACTTCACCGCCTCCGATACGAAGGCTATGCTGCTTTGTCCTGTGAAGGTGCGACGGAGCTGTCTGAAGAAACTCGACACCCAGGATGAGTGTGGACGCCTCTTCATCATTCTCTCGCGTTCCGCAAGAACTTCTCCGTGGCGAGGTAATGAAGGCAGGCGCCTGGTCCAACCGGACCGCATGCACCTCCTTCTACCTTCAGGATATTGCCCACAGTTCCTTGGATCTTTTTCCTTGGGAACCGTGGTGGTTGCTCAACACGTTGTGTAGTTAACCCAGACCCTCGCAGGCTGAACAGCATCGAGTCCTGGTGTGACCGTAAGAATGGATGAGGAATGAAGAGTGTGACTGGCTCCTCTTCCCATCTTTTTCTTCCCTCTACCTTTGGGTAGAGGGACACGGTCGTCACCCTGCTGGGTAAGGACGAGATGCAGGTGAGCTACTCAATAGAGCACCATCCTATCCCGTTCAGTAGGGATAGGAGTAAATATCCACCACTTCCTCAACAAGGGGGGAGGAAGTGGATGCCAAATTGAGACAAACCCATCATTTTATGATTGTCTCTTGCAAACAGGAACAAGTTCTTGCTTGCTGGTACGAAGAGATACGCTTGCCTCTCTCTTAGTACTTGGCCCAGAGGTCTGACCATTGATTCCTGCGGTGCACACCCCGATCAATCGGACAGAGGTTTGGATCCCTCCCTTGCTCTTACGACCAGGGAGGCACTCCAGGGTTGGACGAACACCAGTCTGTTCACCAAAAAGACTCAGATTCCTCCCACCAAGAAGTGAGTCTTCCTATTGTTAAAGGACCGAGGGTTTGTATTACGTATCGGAACAAATGACAATTTGTCGAAAATTGCATTTTTCCTAACTATACAAACCTGAGGTCCTTTACATATAGTCCCACCTCAATGCCACCCTCACTCTGCAACTTTTTGCATGGGCCTAAAGCAAAAGTGATTCTTCACCTCTCGGGCGCGCGGGCGCGCGCACGATCGGACAAGCAGTTAACTACCGTTCTCCCCTTGTTCGAAGCTTACGAGTCCCAGCTGCCGCTAGTTACCTTCCTATTGTTAAAGGACCTCAGGTTTGTATAGTTAGGAAAAATGCAATTTTCGACAAATTGTCATTTTTGGGCAATACCTATTTCTGTAACGAACACTCGTATCAGAACGAGATTTTGTATTGTGCATTACACCCAGTGCCGTAATTTATAAGGGTATCGTGAATCACTAATCGTAAAGAATAACGACACTTGTCCTTGTACCAAGAGACAAAAACTCCATTATGCAGAAAATGGATACGAACACGCGTATCCATAAAGCTCCACCTACCCTCTCCCCCCCCTCCACCACCACCCCTTTCCTTCGTTCCTTCCTCTCTCTCTCTCTCTCTCTCTCTCTCTCTCTCTCTCTCTCTCTCTCTCTCTGTTGCCATTCGGTATGTGTTGACCCTCCAAACTGGGTATAAGACTACACACAAAATGTTGAAATTGGTGAAATTAGGCTATGTATTGGAAGTATATATCCATAATTATTAAAGCAATTTTATCATTATTGCATTACTATGACAAATAGAATTCATGGAAACTGTTTATAATAATGAAACAGCGTATGTGTGAAGCCTCCACTAATGTGGCAACGATGATTTTGCCATTCTTAGCATGCAAACATTAAAGCATGCAAACATTAAAGGTTACATTTATTTCTGGCATACGGTTATTAAAGAAATTCAAAATACTAATATAGACTGAAATCTATTAAAAGTGCTAGCAAAAACAAAAAAGAAGAAAAAAAAATGTATATAATTCACTTTTCCGTAGTCGTTCCTCTATGCACTTATCCATGGTCGTTCCTCTATGGCTTTCGGCAGCCAGATGTACGAAAACGTTAGAAACATTTGATTGTATCTACTTTAGAAATATCTGTAATTTTTCGGGGTAATTTGGTTGCAAAAAAGGGGTAATATACATGAATTAAATCAAAATTTCATACAATCAACTTACCTGTCAGATATATACATAGCTAAGACTCCGTCGACCCCGACAGAAATTCAAATTTCGCGCCACTCGCTACAGGTAGGTCAGGTGATCTACCGGCCTGCCCCTGGCGGCAGGCTACGGAACCATCCCCGTTTTCTATCATATTTTCTCTGTCGCCGGTGGTATCAACATTGTTGCTATTACCTCCTGACTTAGATTCATATTTCATCCTTTGATCATCGTTTCTCGGGCTTTTTGGTGACGTATCTGGATCGTGTTTTGGCATTCGCTACTGTGGACTGTTTTTGGAATTGCTTTTTTGGATTTTTCTCAGTATGTCTGATTCAAAAGAACTAGTACTGGATCAAAACTCCCCGGGGTTTTACAATCGCCTTTTTCTGGTTGCGAAAGCCTCGGGAGGCTGGAGACCAGTACTGGACGTCAGCTCTCTGAACAAATTTGTTCAGAAGGAGAAGTTCTCCATGGAGACTTCTGCTTCAGTCCTAGCGTCATTACGACAAGGAGATTGGATGGTGTCTCTAGATCTCCAGGACGCCTACTTTCACGTCCCGATCCACCCTTCATCGAAGAAGTACCTCCGTTTCATGACGGGGGGAAGGATCTTTCAGTTCAGAGCCTTGTGTTTCGGCCTGTCCACAGCTCCTCAGGTCTTCACAAGCCTGATGAAGAATGTGGCGAGGTTTCTTCACCTCAAAGGAGTAAATATCTCTCTGTATCTGGACGACTGGCTCATCAGGGCCAGATCAAGAGACAGTGCTTGGAGGACCTAAAGTTAACGCTAGATTTGATCAAAGCGTTGGGATTGCTCGTGAACCTCGAGAAGTCTCAGCTGACCCCCAGACAGGACCTAGTCTATCTGGGGATTCGGATGGATTCTCGGGGTTTTCGAGTATTTCCTTCGCAAGAGAGAATCGCAAAAGGTTTGCGGATAGTCTCTCTCTTCTTAGGGAAGGAACATACGTCGGCGAGGGAATGGTTGAGCCTTCTAGGGACCCTTTCCTCGCTCGAACAGTTCTTCCCACTAGGAAGACTGCATTTACGTCCGCTTCAATTCTTCCTCAAGAAGTCTTGGAGCTGGAAAACCGGACAGCTTTCGGACGTATTTCCCATTCCAGTGGAGATAAGATCGCACCTGGAATGGTGGTTGCCCTCTCTGGAAGAGAACAAAGGGATCTCTCTAAAAACACAGAACCCAGACCTAGTGTTGTACTCCGACGCGTCGGAGAAAGGTTGGGGAGCGACATTAGGCTCAGAAGAGGTGTCAGGCACCTGGGAACCAGCACAGGTGACTTAGCACATAAACTGCAAAGAGCTCTTCGCCGTGCATCTGGCTTTGAAGAGTCTAGAACCTCTGGTGTCAAACAAAGTAGTGCAAGTAAACGTGGACAACACCACCGCACTTGCCTACATTCGAAAACAGGGAGGGACTCACTCCTCGTTCCTTTACGAACTGACGAGAGACCTATTGCTTTGGACGTCTCACAGGAACATCTCCCTTCTGACAAGGTTCGTACAGGGAGTAAAGAATGTGAGGGCGGACAGACTCAGCAGGAGGAACCAGGTCCTTCATACAGAGTGGACCCTACACGAGGAAGTGTGTCTAGATCTCTGGTCGCTGTGGGGGACACCTCATGTGGATCTCTTCCACATTCATTTCCAAAAGGCTGCCAGTCTTTTGCTCGGTCGTGGAAGATCCAAGAGCACTTATGGTAGACGCCTTCCTGCTAAATTGGTCTCGAGTAGACGTATATGCTTTTCCCCCATTCAAAATCCTGGGATTAGTAATGAAAAAGTTTGTGGCGTCAAAGGAGACGAGGATGACGTTAATAGCCCCCTTTTGGCCGACCAAGATTGGTTCACGGAGGTGGTAGAGTGGATCGTAGACTTTCCAAGATCCCTACCAAGAAGGACGGATCTTCTCAGACAACCACACTTCAAGAGGTACCATCAAAACCTCCCCGCTCTCGCTCTGACTGCCTTTCGACTATCGAAAGACTTGTCAGAGCGAGAGGCTTTTCTCGCGAAGTGGCAAGCGCGATCGCGAGAGCACGCAGAACCTCCACTACGAAAGTATACCAATCGAAGTGGGAGGTTTTTAGAAGGTGGTGTAGATCCAAGAAGTTGTCCTCCTCCACTACCTCTATAGCGGAAATTGCTGATTTCCTGCTATTCCTGAGAGAAAAATCTCATCTAGCTGTATCCACAATAAAGGGATACAGAAGTATGCTCTCTGCTGTCTTCAGGAATAGAGGATTAGATCTGGCAGATAATAAAGATCTCCACGATCTCATAAGGTCATTTGAGACTTCAAAGTCGAAGGAACCGGTACCTCCGAACTGGAACCTAGACGTAGTCCTCAAGTTTCTTTCATCTGAAAGATTCGAACCTCCTCATCTGGCATCGTTTAGAGACATCACCAGAAAATGCCTATTCCTATTATCTTTAGCTACGGCAAAGAGAATTAGTGAATTACATGCTCTGCAGGATAAAGTAGGATTCAAGGGAGACTCAGCTATTTGCTCGTTTAAGACCCTGTTTTTAGCTAAAAACGAGAATCCCACGAATCCCTGGCCTAAGTCATTCGAAGTCAAAGGCATATCGAGTCTCGTAGGCAGAGAAGCAGAGAGGTCTCTATGCCCTGTAAGAGCTCTGAAGTTCTACCTTCAGAGAAAGCATCAGATGGGAGGCTCTAGACAAGGTCTTTGGTGCGCGGTAAAAGACCCCACAAGACTGATGTCCAAGAATGCGCTGGCATTCTTTGTGAGAAACGTCATTACAGACGCTCATAAGGTCTGTCCTGACGAACAGTTACAACTGTGAGAGTTAAAGCTCATGAAGTGAGAGCTGTAGCGACGTCTCTCTCGTATCATAAGAATATGTCGCTTAAAAACATCATAGATACGACATTTTGGAGATGCAACTCAGTATTTGCATCTCATTACTTGAAAGACGTTCGTGTGACATATGAGAAGTGTTTTTCTCTAGGTCCTTTCGTATCGGCGGATACGATTCTGGGTACGGGAGCCGACACCAATCCTTAAATGTATATACTTTTCTTCTTTTTGGATATGGTCTGGAGTCTCTTCGAACAATGGAGGACTTGGTTTAGCACGGGCGGCCGTCTATGTTGTTCAGTAAGAGAATCTTGTCATATCTAATTAGATGAGTATAATTTTTTTTTTTTGAAATTATGTATGTGTGCGTAGTGGTTTTGAGTTACGGTTGTTGTGACGAGTTCGGGGATAACTCGGAACAATCCTTAGTTCTAACATATGGTTAGGATCAGGTGGTCGGGATTGGTTGTGTGCTCCTTCATAAGGTGTATTGTCATATAAGTGGATCAGCACCCATTGACAAAGTCCTTTTAGGCTCTGCCGAGTAAGCGGATAAGACCCCATCGGCAGACCCACAAGAACTCTTGGCCATAGATCATATATCTCGCTAAAGTTTCTTGAGGTGATGCAGACTACTGGGCAAACACCCACGAAGTCTACCACCTATCAGGTAGGAACCAAGGTTTTATTTATACCTACAACATATGTTGTTTACCTGTCTATTCCATATAGTAGCTGTCTCTTACCCTCCACCGAAGGGTGCCAATCAGCTATGTATATATCTGACAGGTAAGTTGATTGTATGAAAATGATATTGTTATGATACAATAAAGTTTCATGCATACTTACCTGGCAGATATATACAATTAAAGGCCCACCCAGCCTCCCCGCAGGAGACAGGTGGAAGAGAGAAAATATGATAGAAAACGGGGATGGTTCCTAGTCCTGCCGCCCAGGGCAGGCCGGTAGATCACCTGACCTACCTGTAGCGAGTGGCGCGAAATTTGAATTTCTGTCGGGGTCGACGGAGTCTTAGCTATGTATATATCTGCCAGGTAAGTATGTATGAAACTTTATTGTATCATAACAATATCATTTTTTAAATAACAAAGTAAATTTAAACTAAATAACGAGTAAAGTAAACAATTTAGGGAATAAAACTTTGCAGTTTCGTCGTCTGTCGTCGTCTGCTGTTCGTAACTGTGTTTGTGGCGCGCGCGCTTAGAAACCAGGAACAGCAACGGGTTTAAAGTGCAATGTGGAGTGAACTGAGACCAAAATGTGTATAATAACAATCAAATAAGCACTGTGGAGTTTCAGTTGCGATGGCAGTAAGGATAAAAACCACCGATTACAAGGTAAGAATGAATTCAGTTCAAACCATAACCCCGGGAATAACAAGTTTCATACTTTCACTAATATAGGCAACAAAATGTTGTTTTATTGTGCTGATTACAACTGCAATCTTGAGTAAGATCAATAAACGTTACATATATACGCTAACATTGTTCAAATGAGTGCTGGGAAGGCTGGGGAAAGATGGTGGCCGTCACTGATCAGAACCTTCCATGCAAAACGTAGCTGCCATATTGGATTTCAAAACTGCCTTGAAAACATATTTTACGAAGAGCTCACATGCTTATTTTAGTTCGTATGGGGCTTTCATATATCACATTATGTTGACGAAACTTCAGTCTTTTAAATGGTATGCTTAGAGTTGCAATTGTATTCTTGTTTCACCAATTAAATATCGAGTGAATAAGACCCGTCCACCGTGATGAGGGTTGGCCTTCCGTGATGTTTTACCCTACCATTCAAAAGATTGAAGTTTCGTCAACATAATGTGATATGTACGTATAGGGTAAACAACCGCATGGCCTGCATCAACTCACCGACGATCACGGCATGCCACCCTCCGAAAAAGTACTTATAACGCGTCCTGACACCGGAGATGGGCATCAGTCGCGACTTGTTGTTGGTGAGAGACGGAGCTAAAGACTTCTACTCTCCTTTCGAAGTAAGTATTTTCTCCAAAGTTAGAAATTAAGGCCAAATTTAAAACATTAAACTGAGGGTAGTGAAAAGGGTGTCCAACGCAGTGCAAATCTCACCAAAACGCTTTCAAAATTTTTACTTACACTTAAATATCTTAGAAGATTGACGCCATCTAGATGTTTGTGGAGTCGCTTGTGTCAACAAACTTCCCATTTCCTGTGATAAATCCGCACACCATTTATACCCATAGATGCTGGGGCACTTTCATCACAACAATCGGAACACGGTCCCTAACCACGACGTTTTTAAGGAAACTACTGTTTTGGTAGAAGACGACGACGAAGCGTTCTCTAGCTAATTATTTAAATAAATAGTAAAACATCAATATTTTACATATTTATGATGATTAATTTGAAAATATTCGTTATTGAAAAAGTAACTCGATTCTGACTCAAATTTAAGTAATTATTTTTCGGAATTAGAACGTTCTTTTAAGTCCTGTATTATGATGTCACGACATCTTGACTTTTGTACCTATTGTAGATGAATTGCTATACTCAACTTTTTTGCAGAACAGTTTACCTGTTATTCATGCAGATTGTTATCAGCTATTCATGTAATTGTTATAATCGTAATGAGCATATACAGGTAGTGCTCGAGTTACGATAATTCGTTTTACGATAATCCGATGTTACGATGGGGTTAGCAATTAATACTAAAAAAAAAAAAAAAAAAAAAAAAAAAAAAAAGTTGAAAATGCGTATTTTTAAATTTTGCGCACAGCGAGCGCTGGCAGCAGCGTACTACGCTGTACGATATGTTGGCCCGAGAGCGAGAGGCTGGCGTAGGTACAGCGGCAATGAGTTCGACCTCACTTGCGCTCGTTTTGAACCAAGAAACATTAGGTCGGTGTTCGTTTGTGATTTGAGAGTTTTTTAAGTACCGAAAATTAAAACAAAAAAACTATGTCTGCCAAACAACCAAATAGGTGTCCTGCTGGTAGTGCAAAAAAGAAGAGGCAATCCATCACTTTGGAGCAGAAACTGAAAATAATAAACCAGCGTGAAGCGGGAAAGGCAGTCATGGTTATCGCACGTGACGAACGTTTATCGCAATCGACGGTATCCACCATCCTCAAGGACAAGAAACGCGTAATGGATGCTGTAAAGGCATCTGCTTCAGTTCATTCAACGGTTATATCAAAGAAGAGGATAGGGCCTTTGGAAGAAATGGAGCAATTACTGGTCACGTGGATGGAGGATCAAATACAAAAGCGTATGCCGCTCACCCTCTTAACCATTCAGACAAAGGCGCGCATGCTTTTTGAAGAGCTGAAGAAGAATTATGATGATAACCACAACAAAAGTTTTGCAGCAAGTGCTGGATGGTTTCGTCGTTTCAAGAACCGCCATAATTTTCACAGTGTGAAAATTAGCGGTGAAGCAGCAAGCGCTGATGCCGACGGGGCCGCTAAATTTAAGGATGTTTTAAACGAGATCGTCGTTAATGAAGGCTACTTGCCAGAGCAAATCTTTAATGTTGACGAAACCGGACTTTATTGGAAACGTATGCCACAACGGTCCTACATCCACAAAGAAGCAACGGTGATTGACGAGGAAGATATCCAAGAACTTATAGATGTGCAAGATGTAGAGCTAACGGCAGAGGATTTAATTGCACTTGCAGAAGAGAAAAAAAAAGCAGAAGAGGAAGAAGAAATAAAAGAGCCGGAGCGAACGTTTACGACTAAAAAACTGGCAGAGGCGTTTGCTTTATTTGATCAAGGACTGAAACTTTTAAGTGAAATGGATGGGGACGAGGAACGGTTTGCCAAAGTTCAGAGGGCTCATCAAGACAGTGTTGCATGTTACCGATTAATTTATGAAGAACGAAAAAAACGCACTGTGCAACCTACAATGGATTTTTTCTTCAAGAGAACGACTCCAGTGCATTCCGCTTCCCCCAGCCCTACCCCCTCACTTGAGACTCGATCCTGTACGTCTCGGAACAGTTGTTTCCTCGAGACACCTGAACTTACAGAAGAAGAAATTTTATCTGAGGAAGAGCGAATTGATGATCCTGCTGCTTTATCATCATCCTCCTCTTCCGATCTTTAGTTATAGTAGCCATGAACAGCCTGACACCGATCACGTATGCCGACAACGGACCGAATCTTGGTGAGTACCCTTTACGCTACAGTCTGATCCTTGTTCTTATTATTAAGTTTCTTTTTATACTTAATTATCATAAGTCAATCTGCATTGAAACACCCGAACTAGCTGATATTAATAATTACTATACCTTATATGTATAGGTATACTGTGTAGTGTAGGCTAATCTTCCATATATGTGTATATAGCCTAGCCTATATGGTACTGATTAATATAGTGTAGGCTAGGCTATATCCGAGATACGATTTTCTCAACTTACGATGGGTTTTTCGGAACCTAACCCCATCGTAAGTAGGAGAATACCTTATATCTTTACTTTTTGGATATATGAAGATGTTTTACTGCTGGATTACCGCCGTAGTGTGACGCAATCGCTTTCGGTCCCTGGGCACCATAAGAAATCAATGGGGCCGAATTTGCAATGACCAGAAAGTGGTTAAAAGTGGAAAGTTAGCATTGAGGGGCATATGTTTTGATTGAGAAAAATACAAATTTATACAATAGCTAGCTTGTAAAAAATATATACTTGATTACAAAAAACTTGATTGACAACTAAGCAGCATACCTACTATGGGTTTCAGACAGTGCAATCACGTTTTTTGGCAATATTTGCCCTAATTTATAAGGGTGTCGTGAATCACTAATCGTAAAGAATAACGACACTTGTCCCTGTACCAAGAGACAAAAACTCCATTGTCCAGAAATGGATACGAACATGCGTAAAAAGCTCCACCTACCCTCTCCTCCCCCTTCCACCGCCACCCCTGTCCTTCCTTCCTTCGCCTTCCTCTCTCTCTCTCTCTCTCTCCCTGTTGCCAATTGGTATGTGTTCACCCTCCAAATTGGGGTATAAGACTTACACAAAACGTGGAAATTGGTGAAATTAGCCTATGTATTGAAAGTATTACAGGCAGTCCCCGGGTTACGACGGGGGTTCCGTTCTTGAGACGCGTTGTAAGCTGAAAATCGTCATAAGCTGGAACATCGTCAAAAATCCTAAGAAAACCTTACTTTTAATGCTTTGGGTGCATTGAAAACTATGTAAACTGCATTCTTATGGCATTTTTAGGATTTTTTATGATGTCTCCAGCTTACGACGATTTTCAGGTTACAATGCGTCTCAAGAACGGAACACCAATCGTAACCCGGGGACTGCCTGTATAGCCTACAGATCTTCACTTGACTTAGGTACTAGGTATCTTGCGCACTGGCACCCCCCAAAAATTTGCTGGGTTTCTCCTGGCCACATCTCGAACAGCGCCATCGTTTACCGTTGTTGTAAGGAAACTGTACCAGCATCTATGGGTATAAATGTTTTGCAGATTTAGCACAGGAAATGAGCAGTTTATTTACTCAAGTGACTCACCAAACATCAAGATGGTGTTAATCACCTACATTTAGGGTGTTTTAGGTAAAAATTTCAAGAGCTTCATGTCGGTAAGTTAGCACTGTACATGGCTAGACCTTTGTTAACCTCTGTTTAATCGGAAATTATGCCATTATTTCGCGATTCAGGAGAAAACACTTACTTCGAGAGGAGTGTAGAGGTCTTGGTATATTGTCCGGGTGGGCCACAACTGTTGACTGATGCTCATGGGCACTCATGGCAGAGGATTCAAGTACTTTATCGGGAAGGTGGCCACGTTCCGGGAGAGGTGGCCATTATGTCGCCGCCCGGTCGTTTACCCTATAGCTAGTCTTAGTCTGGGCTTAGCCAATAGTACCTGCGCCCCACTGGAATCATAGCCATAAGCACTATCTATAAGTATACTAATCATAAAAATGCTGGGTAAAAACTTTACACAACTACTTGCATAGCCTAATTCCCGCCATTTGTCGACCGAGACAGGTTTCTCATACATAAATAGAGCTACCCTTTCCTATAGCTACCTAATGCTAGCTCCTGACCTAACCAGATCTGACCTACCTATCCTAACTTAGGGCACAGTGCCCTGACCTGGGGGAGGTGGGGGGTTGTCGTAAAGGCAGTAACCTTTCCCAGTCAGCGTTGGCAGAATCAGGCCATGCCACTATTGTTAATTTTACCTTCTTATTTTCTTTCAACAGAATTACAAACAGAAGTACCTATATTTGCTGAAAAAAAAATATGATCAGTTTATGTGCTTACAGAAGCAGAGATTTATGATTATCTCAAAATTCTAGAGGTCTGTATCACCGAAGACATATTTTTTTTTTATTTACGTTCCCCCCTCTGTTCCATTTGCTTTTTTACAATGTAAGCTACTTTAAGCAGATAAACTGCTCATTTGCTCATTGTTTTCCATGATTCAAAGATAACTTGATAAATCTGTGTGCTGATCTTGACTAAGTAATACAGTGAATTTGGACCCTTGAACTGTAGGATTACCAAAAACTGACTTACTTAGCTTAGAATGAAAGCTGTTTGGCAAAGCAACTTGTCAAAATGTTAGAATAGAGTAGCCTATTCATTTTTTAATACATTTTTATTCATTTTATTATGCATGGTTTAGGCTATTCATTTTTGTTACCAGTATTGGCAGAACATAGTCCAATCACTAGGGTGAATGAAGGCAGGTAAAAATGGTTTACATTATCACATTTCAGACATAATAATATAAAATTCCTGTTATTGATTTGTGCTGTGAACATTTCTGATGTTTGTTTTGTTAACAATGGCCTAATGTAATCTTAACATATAATACCAAATCCTTATCCTAGTGCATGATAGTATTTCAAAAACATCCCATAAACTTATCTTAATCTGGATGATTAAAGGTCTTTGTATCTCTTCCCCCAGCCTTAAACCCTTCTTTCTGGCGGTGGTCCCCTGATTTGTAGAGTAGGCTATGAGGACGGGGTCCTCTATCTCATATCTTTTTACATTAAACATAGGAAAATTATATTTTCAGGTCAAAAATGTTTTTGGCCAATGGTTTTAGGTGCAGAGGGTAAGTGTAGAACAACAGGAACAGGGTCAGCAGATGAAAATACACCTGACCTTTCATAGAATGCCATGTCCTGACCTAGCCAGACCTTACCTTCTTAACCTCACTGAAGTTGTTGTGCCCTGACCTGTACTGGGAAGGCTTTGCCCCCATGGAACCTCCCAAGTAGCACTAAACATTGGACACAGTGGATTAAGCTTCCGTCTGGAGGTAGTCCCGTCATTATGCAAACTGCCTTAAATAAAATAGTATCTAGGATGGATGTAACATTGTTTTTTAGCTAAGAATTTATTAAGAAATCAAAAGGAAAAGTAAAAATAAGCCAGGACTATTTAGAAAAGAGATTAGACATAGCTTCTTCCATGGATACTTTCTACCCTAACCTTATCTAGGGTGCTATGCCTTGACCTTGCTGGGGTTGGGGGTTGTGTTGTGGCTAGATTGAGTATTAATGAAGTAACAGGAGAGTGAAGGGCAGTGGAATTTTGGTCCCTTTACAATTCAAGGATACTAAAATTAGAGCACATGAAAATATGTAAATGTGCATGTATATATAAAGTACATAAAATACAACAAGACCTTATATTTTCTTGGAAAAATAAGGAATCTCCAAGGAAAAATATACCACTTTTACAATACACAACACACACACACACACTCAAGCACACAGAAGTAGCTACAATCAAAGAAACATACTATACGTTTTGCCCTTTACAACATTAGGGTCTTTAATCCAATCAGAAAACAAAGAAAATCCATCACAACAAATATAATATGAAATAGTCCACTGTAACAAGAAGTATATTTTTTTTTAACAGAAATACCACTTTACCAGGGATTCAGTCCAACAATATGTCTGTACACGGAACTCAGTATCTTGCCCTTTAACACCAGGGACTTCAGTACATTATCACAATACGTACCAAATTCATGTTGACCCTTTCAACATTAACATAAGCCTTCTCTAAATTGAAAATAACATCCAGCTCGTATTGTCTTTATTGTATATTGATACAAAAATTCCCTTTACTACGCTTGTACACCAGACACTGCTTCAAATTGCAGTCACTTTAAAGTCTATGAGGCTAATTTCAAATGCTAATTCATAAGAAAAATAAGAACCGTCCATAGGAAACTTAACAAAGAAACAAAAATAAAGAATAATTTTTTAAATTAAGTAAATATTAAACTTCCATAGCCTTAATAAAAACACTATCACTGTAGGAGCATACTTCAAATCCTTTTCTCCCCCCCCACAACCATTGTATTGTTGAAAGTGTTTTAGAAGTACGTACATAGAATTAGTCTACGAGGTTGAATGTGCGGTCTCTGACCAGCTTTCACCTTATACGCACAGGCATTACTAGATCTCACAGATTCCTTGCTTTACAATCTCAGAATGTTTTAACGGTTACCAGCTGGCGCTTTGAAAAATATCCTATTGTTAAAACCTCAGGTTTGTTAGCTTTAAAAAATACAAATTGATTTAAAATTTGTCATGTTTCCAGCCAAGTTTTCATCCTATGCAAAGGCTTAGGATCCTAATTACTGGTGGTAGGCATGCGTTTTTTTTTGCACAAAGTTTCTTTGTGGGAATGGATAGGCACATCCAATTAATTATTACAAGAACAAGTGGAATGTACTTGCTGATCCATCTGGATATTGCTCTCCAGTGCATTATGTTAAGAAGTCAGCATAGATATTTTTCCTTTTATCATTTGATGGTAGCACTGTCCATTTCAGATTCGCCACTTCAGTTCTTTATGATTAGTATGTACATTAGGGGCAGTGTCCTGTGAATGCAATTTCCAGTATGTAGTTACATCGAACACTAGTTTATTTTTGTTGTACATTCCCCAGCAACACTGCAATAAAGTTTTAGCCTTACACTGGAAACTTTTTTGAAAAATTCTCATGTGTGTCTCAGTCTGTCACCAAGAACCCAGTACCCATCAACTGCATGTGATCTGGCCAACCAATCTTTTTATTATCTTTCACTAAAAAGCCCATTGACACATCATGGCAGAAATTACTCCAATCCAATCCAAAGTTGTGATCAGGCCCAGAAATAAATTAAATTAACACTTCTGTACAATTAATGAGAGCATCAGAGAATTTTCTTTGTGTAGGTGATAATTGTTTCAATAAGTGTTGTTTCTACAGATCTGAATTGTTACTGTGAAAATATTGGGTCTCCAGTGAAAGATGAAGGTCACTTAAAAAAGTACTTTTTCCAACATTTCTGGGATAGTGTATACCCTCCAGTCTACAGATAGCCCTTTTTTAGATCATTGTCAGCTCTAATGTATACCAACTGGGATCTCACCAAGGTCATTCAGCTTCTTCCAGTATTCAGTGAGTACCACCTGGTGAGTACATGTGGTGCATATGTACTTGGGGAAATCAGGTGATGGTGGGTCATTCCTTGATTGTAGGGAATTTTAACCAGGAGTCATTGGTGGATAAGTCATTAAGGGTCACATAGTCTATAAGATTCAGTTGGGTAAGGTTATGTTAGGGTTGTTTTAGATAGAATCCTTCATTGAAACCAAGGGCAAGGTACACACACATGTGATTGGTACATATATAGTGTCTATTCATTTCATAATGACAGGAGTGGCAGATACTGATGAAAATATAATCTTTCGGGGTACATTGATGTCAGCGTTACATGTAGCAAAAGTTTGCAATGTGACTGGAAAATCAACTGTACAAAAAGTTTTGTCCCTTGCCCCCCAACTCAAAGTTTTTCAGTCACAAAGCAGGTGTTTGTTAAAGTGATGAGTTCCGATACAGCAAAAGATCTGCCTTCTTTATTTAAGCGCTCGGCCTTCTCCTAAGGTTAGTTCAGAACAAATCTTAATAATATGCACTTCTCTAACCCAACCTAACCCTAAGATAGGATATTTGGAAGCTGCGTATCCCAGTGAGCCTGTACATGATACCTTGGCTTAATTAGGTGTTTCCCCCCAATTCTGTTCTTACCTAAGTGTTAACGTGGCCCTTGAAACATCATTACTGGCTCTGCGAATATTTAACTAGTTCAGTGCAGAGCCTGAAAATAGTAATGATAAAAACAGAGCAAAATAAAAGTTGCTTACAAATGTTAACTTGTTTGCAATGCATGCATTGTCATTTTCAATTACAGAACTTCATTATTTATGATCTGAAGAGGTTACATCTGAATATTGGGTCTCAAACAATGAATGACCCAAGGCATGACCTAGAATGATTTAGTCATTTCCTGTAAGTAGCCTGTAGCAAAAATATTCACTTACTTTACCTGAGGGGGACAGGGAGAATTGCATCTCATTGGGTTGGTTCACACAGAATAGAAACTGAATATAGTATAGTATACAAGAGTAAAAATTGTCCCATGCTGTTTTTATAGGAATATATTATTTCCTGCTGATTCTCATCATGTAACCGAAGGCCACGTTCTTGCCTAATTTAAGTTAGATTAAATCATTTTTGGCTATGCCTAACTACTTTAATATTCGGGCAGTTATTTATTTAGAAGTGTACTTCCTTCACCTGCCTTCACTTGAAGTGACCTAACCCAGCCCTGCTTAGACCTAACCTATTATTTGTCCTTTGAAACATTAATAAAGATCTCAAATGCCGTAAAATGCAGTCTTTCATAATTGATTTACTACAAAGTTCTCTTTACAAGGAAAGTAACTACTAGTGTACTGAGTGTTTTAGAATATGAGAACAAGGGCAGAGGTAATACTTGTTCAGGTGATACGAGAAAGGTTAAAAAAGAAGGAAGGCATTTTTATTCTTGCATTCATTCCATACTGGTAAATGAATCTCCCCACTGTAAAGTGCAGTTGATTTTAGTTGAAAGCACATACACTTATCACAATGATTAAGTAAAAATATTAATGTGTAAAAATGTTTAGATGGAGGTGGGGCAATGGTGGATTTACCAGCAGTTTCCCAGATTATGGAAGGGGCTATTAGCCTCCTTCCAAGTTTCTACAGGACCATGTGGCACACGCACTGTAATATGAGCTTTTGGTAATCTCATTTAATCACTATTCTGTTTACCAACATTCATTGTCATGTATTTTGTTCCCCAGTAAAATTTCATCACAAATAATGGAAAATGCAGTGTACAGATATATATACTATATGTTAATGGCAAAGATAACATCAAACCTTAAATTTGTCAGGCCCTAACTTTTTTTTTTATTTAAGAAATTGTTGTGAGCCAAACCTACCAAGGTGTGGAAGCGTGACTTGGTAATCTAATTAAACACTAATTATAGTAATATAAAATTTATGTTATCTTAGTTTCCTGCACAGCATAAAACATCCTCTCATTGTTTCAGGGAAGTTTGGTTCTCTCAGTGGCAGAGAACCAGATGGGAAATGTGTTGGAACCAGCAGCTCGTTACCAAACCTGGGTGTACATGGCGCAGTCCCTCCAAAGCCAGGGCGAACACAGACGTGCAGAGGCAACTTTCAAGGAAGCTCTTCAGTATGCCAAGGCTGCAGCCAAGACTAAAGCTGCAAAGACTTCAGACATGTTCAAAGAAGGCGTCACAGAAATAGGTATTGACCTACGGTGTCTTTTATATTGCAGTATATTACCCTGAATAAACTGTCATACATTCTTTTATGTTATTTATGAACAGGTTACATTTGCCAGGACTTGTACGATTATGTGGACATGACTTGGGAAGTTTATACATTGTACAATACTAAACTGTCATGTTTATCCAATACCTGACATCAATATGTATCTCATGTTGAGTGCAGATGTACTGTTTGATTATCTTACCTAGATATATAGTGATTCATTGTCTTAAAATAATGCATTATGAAATTTCATTGTACGTACTTCTGTCTTTTCATATAAGAATACAAACCAGAACCATTTAATAAGGTGTATTCTTAGGCAAGTTGGAAACAGCCATTGAAGCTTGATAACTTGGTGGTTATGTGGTTAATTTGTGCTTGGTAGGCGAGTGGTGCAGTACTCCCAGTTACCTTTTGGTATCCTAATACCTTTCTTTTGCTCAATGTCCTGTGAGGGATGTCTACCCACATTGTGGCGGGATTACAAGCTTAAAAACTGCCGGGCAAATCCCCCCCACATAAACTTACTCTATCTGGCTACCAAACCCACCCTCAGTCACTTTCCTCTTTACACTACAGAATACAAGCAGGACAATTGACCTATACCTACACAGAACTAAAAAAACAAACACATGTACTCGCCCAACTCCAGATACGCCAGGCTATGCTGTGCTGTCCGCTGGTCGAGGTCGCTGAGACACTAACAAAAACAAACAATAACCAAGAACCAAAGCACCACAACCATGGACCACAACCCAACAACACAACACCCAAAGACCACAACCACAACTCAACAGCACAACAAACAACTAAGAAACAACCACAACCCAACAACAAACAAGGAATACAACCACAACAAAAGACCATGGCACAAACAATCACCAATACAAAAAGGCAACACACACACACCCACTAACAACACCAAGGAATCACAACAGCTCACTAACAACAACCCTCAACAACTCACAACCACACCAAGGAACTACAACGGCCCCCAACAACAACAACAATAACGCTCAACTATAACAATCACATACAACCCTCAGGAACTCAAAAGCACAACAAATCCAACAACACAGGCACAACAACTCCAAAGCAAATAACATCAACCTTAATAACAACCAACAACAAATAAAAAACACACAACTTATCTGACTTCCAATGTCTTCAATAGACTGCTCCAACACTACTAACTCACATCTTCTGACTAAAGACTGACTAAACTTTAAAGACTGACTGAAAACACAACTCTAAACTCCAATAGCACCAGCAGACAATGCAGAACTCACCAACAGCCAATTCAGTTGTTAACCATCCAACCACCAATTACACCCTCTCTCTCTCTCTCTCTCTCTCTCTCTCTCTCTCTCTCTCTCGTCTCTCTCTCTCTCTCTCTCTCTCTCTCTCCCACAGACGTTGTTAAATGGAACTCCATAACTCCTCCATAACGTTACCACTGACTTGCATGGAATCCCTCTACTTCCTAAAAGTACATAGCTGGGGTGTGACTTTTGCTTGTGCTTGAACTATGATTGACTTGCTTTGGATGCCTTAAAAGAGAGTGTTTTGTCTGAACAATGGGAGTGTGGGATGTGAGTGCATATGTGGTAACATTATGTCCTCTTTGACTGTGGATCCTTTCAAGTTTTGCCCTTTTTGCAAGGGTAGGATATATGATAAGCATATGGGGAGGTCTTCTGTGAAGTGGAAACAAAATAATATAAAATGCAGGAAGGCCAATCAGTGTTTGAGTGTTTATTTTGTAGCACTCTTCCTTTGACACTGGCAAACCCTTTTGTTCCTTTTTTACTTGATACCCCTGCTGCTTGTTTTCTTGTGGCATTGATTAAGAGGGTCAAACTCTTGGACATTACCCAGTGCATACTCTGTCGACAACAACCCAGATGTGCACAGAGCTGTTTCCCCCATTGAGACCCTGCCTGTGTGTAGTCTTGTCACTTTTGCCCCAGCTGGGTTGACAGAGAGCCTCGGTATACCAGGTGTCCCATTGTTTTTGCATCCATGGACTATTGAGCTGTAGCAAGGTTGTTGGTAGCAATGTGGATGAGATGTTCTTGTGCCTAGAGTGAGCCTTACAGTACTATGCAAATAGGGTTCAACATCTTAGTCTTACGGGGGGCGACCAGAACCCTTATACAGTGGTACCTCGAAATACAAAATTAATCCGTTCTGAGGCGGCCTTCGTATCATGAGTTTTTCGTATCTTGGAACACATTTTACATGTAAAATGGCTAATCCGTTCCAAGCCCTCCAAAAACACCCCATTAAATTTCATAATAAAGCTAAATTGACCTATAAACAATGAAATACTACAACAATTTGGACCATTCAATACCTAAATTAAGAATAAAAATGTAAAACCTGTAAATAAAGCGTATATTAGTGTACAAGAAATATTATTACTGTAACATAAAATGTGGAAGCTTACCTTTCGAGTGAGGCTATCTCTGAAAGTGGCGGCAGAGGAGGAGGAGGACAAACGGCAGATACGTACACTTAACTTTACAAACTCATAAAAAAATGTCAGAAAAACAAACTAAACTTTACAAAACACATTAACAAAACTGTAACACTTAACTTTACAAAAAACTTAAAATAAAATTTATTATGTCTTTTTTTTTATTTTTACATTTCTTTTTACTTTTTTTATACTTTACGTAATTTCAATTTCTTCACCACCGAATGGATGCCAGTCCGTTTACGGAATTTTTCGAACCACCCATGAGAAGCCTTGAACTCTGGGGTTGCCATTGATGTTCCTTCTCCGCCGTCGTCTTCGGCTTGGGCAATCAAATCGCCGAAAATAGCGCTGGCCTTCTGGCAGATTGCCGTCTCGGTTATCGTATTGCCATCGATTTCTTTGTCCTCGATCCATACAAGAAGCAGCCTTTCCATTTCATTATGCACATGGCTCCTCTTGTTGGACAAAATAGTCATGCCCTTGGAAGGTGTAGCTGCTTTGATGGTTTCCTTCTGCTTAAGGATGGTGCCTATCGTCGACGGATTTCGGCCGTATTCCTTAGTGATCACACTCAACCGCAAGCCAGCTTCATACTTTTTTATTATCTCCATTTTTGTCTCCATAGAAAGCATTCTCTTCTTTCTGTGAACTTCAGCAACTTTCTTGGGACCCATGACTCTATGTACTGTACGTAATTAAGTTATGTATGTAGTAATTAGGTTCTCACAACATGATAAAGTAGCACAACACGATAATATGTACTGCAACGAAATCACTAACGAGTTTACGTTACTAAACGAAATCGTTGGACCGAACAAATGCTGATTGCGTACCGTAAAGTTTCGGCTGCGGAGTGGCTGAGCTAAGGCACGCCAACACGTACGTATAGAAGATGCATGATGGGAGGGATGCTGTCCAATTAGAGAGAAGGATCTCATGGCTTGGCTAGCATCAGGAACCAATGTGAGAGCAGGAGGATGGTGGCGAGTCTACTATAACTAAGATGGCGGCTTGCGGCGCGAGTTTCAAAATTGTTATGGGGCGAATCTCGGACTTTCAGAAACCTTTCGTATCTTGAAAACTTTTCGTATGTAGAGCAGTAAAATTTTTCGTGTTTTCGAGTTTTTCATAAGTTGAGCCTTTCGTATCTCGAGGTACTACTGTATATGTGGGTATAGGGCGAAAAATGCAGTCATGAAAAAATTCATGGACTTCATATGGCAATTGAGAATACGTATACGAAATATTTCGTCAAAATTCCTCTTACTCTCGTAGTTACGTACAGGGCAATTAGTAAACGTAACTCAATAAGCCAAAAACATTGATCCATACAAGAAAATGCAATATTTCTTCTGTTATCGTAAATTTTGATAATTATTGTGACCAATGGCATCTGTAGAGATTCCATGAGTCGCAGAAGGGAAGTCAGTCAGCTACCAAGTAAGTAACCACGATTCAGTGCGAGCACAAACCCCAAGTATGTAGTCTATACGTTCGAGTTTCACCTCTGACATTTACTTGCTTTTACATATGTTTATCTTTGTTTCAGCAAGAATTTCATCATGCCAATGAGGAAGAGACAAGGAAAACATCTCGCTAACATACAGACAAAGAAAATTCGCTCTAATATGATTAAAGAAAATCATAATATACGCGATATTAGCGTAGTTAGTGAAAAGAGAGAGGGAGGGTTGCGTAGTAAATAACGCCCCCGTCTTGCCTGACGCACACGTCACACTGTGCCCCAGCCTACAATCTTTGAGCAAAGGGATCTTCATTTATGATAAATAACATAGTTTTGGTTTATTAATACCCAAAAAGGAATATGAAAGTCATAATAATCATGATTTATTAACATTGTCTTTGTAAAAAGAGAGTACACTTTCGAGTTTCACCTCTGACATTCTGTTGTATTTACGTTTGTTTATCTTTGTTTTGGCAAGAATTTCATCATGCCAGAGGAAAATACAAGGAAAACATCTCGCTAACATACAGAAGAAGAAAATTCGCTGTAATAAGCCGAGTTAGTGAAGGAGAGAGAAAGAGTTGCGTAGGAAGGAGTGCCTGCCCTGTCTTGCCTGACGCAGTGCCCCAGGCTACGATATATGAGCAAAGGAATCATCATTTATGATTAAATTATGTTAAATAACATAGTTTTGGTTTATTATTACACAAAAAAGAAAAATACATTCATAATAATCATTATTTATTAAAATTGTCTTTATAAAAATAAGAAGTAAAATTCTGAACGCCCGTATCTCAAAACTATACTTAAAACTATACTTATTGGCTTTCAAAATCTATCTTCTAACATAGTTTTAAAGCTATAACATTGGAATTTGGTATATAACTCAGAAAGACATTATATAACAATCAAATCAAGCCCTTTTTCCCAATTTTTTACCATAATGAAAAATTCATATCTTGCAAAAAAAATGAATTTTAGAAAAAAAAATTCTTCACTTGATTGGAGGTCTGCATAGGTCTATATATGGTAGTAATCCCAGGTCTTAATATTAAATATCAAGGGAGGAGATAGAATTTGAAAGATGGTTATTTTCGGGAAGGTCAGAGGCAAAAATCATATGCGGTTTGGAGATGTCCTAAGTCACCTTATCAAGTGGTAGGAATATCAAAGTCCTCCTTAAAAAATGGCATTAGCTGGCCGGCCCCCTTAACAGTTGACACTTTATTAGTACGTATCAGCAGTCAAATAGGAGGTATCCAAGATTTCTCCCCCAGGTGAGTTACACAATAGAGAGGAGCCTACCCTGCCGTAAAGCATCACTTTGAAAGATGTGGCTCCCTCTGCTATCCTTTTTAGTAAGTGGAGGGTCCCAGAGGCATAGCATTAACATCTGGACCCATTATTTTATAACTGACCTCCTCAGTAGGTGATACAGCGGCCTACTGAACTACCCATGCAAATGGGAAGGCCATGATCCATAGAATTTTCCTAGAGTTAGAGTTCCAGACACAAAACTCACACTGGCTCAGGGCTGTGTCAGTCTCTGCGTCCCTATGCCAGGCTGTTTAGAAGGTTACAGTTGTCATTATCTCCCTCCTCATTATTCATACTTAGGAAGATTACATCTTTGGGTATAGGTGGGACAATGCCAGTAAAGTCCCAGTGATAATCCTCTCACCTTAAAAGTGAGTTTCTTATATTGGAGAAACTGGTTTGTATTCTTGTATGAAGAAATATAGAAATGTTAATATGACTTGTTTTTTTTTTCATATTTACTAACCAGAGCCTTGAATCATAAATGCACCTCAACCATCCCCAGTAGTCCTTGATACTGAAGGGAAAGGTGCTGGGTTTACTACATGTGAGTGAGCAGGATTTGCAAGTCACCTGCGTACCACAAATTATAATCTCTTTGTTAGCAAGCTTCAGTAACAATTCCTACGGACACTGGAAATGCTTGTGTTACTAAAAGCTCAAGTGTTTTGTTTAATGCTGTCTCATGTATTGTTTATTTTTACAGATGTGAAATATGCAATGGCTGAATGCAACATAGCTGTGCGGCAGTTTACACAAGCAGTCACGTTGCTGGAGTCTATACCCCAGAGGCATAGAACCCCGAAGGTCAACATGAGTTTGGGTAGATTATATCAGCAAGTTGGCATGGAAAGGCCTGCAATTACTGCATATAAGGAAGTTCTTAGGGTAATGTTTGAGTTGAAGTTGCATCTATTTACTTCTCTTTTTCTGAATCTAGATATTAATGAGCTGGTCTTGTTAATTAAGTTTTATGTTTCAGGTATGTCGATCTGTTAGGTTATGGATTACGGGGTTAGTTTTGTTTGTTATGCTAGTCATCTTTTGAACCTAGGGATTTTACAGCTGTTAATGTTTAGAAAATGAGGGTTGAACATGGCAGATTGGAGGATAATCTTTAGAGAAAATTAATGAATGGGATAAAGAATCCCAGAAATACTTTTCTTTTTTAGATAAGTTTGATGAGCCATTCTTCTTTAGATAAGTTTGATGAGCCAGAATCTTATTTGTAGAATCTAGTGAATAAGTCCTAATATTTTGAGATTCCATGGGGGTCCCAAACCATGCCTGTTTGAATCGCAATGAGATCATAGGTTTGCAATTACTTACCCGTAAATTACCGTCCATAGTCATATTTGATGAGCAAGGTTCTGCTGAAGAGAACCAAGAACAGAGAAGTTAGAGGAAAAAACAATACAGAGGACTATGTATGAATGAAGATATATCAGTTTCAAATTTTGAGTAGGTAAATAATGTTGTTTATTAAACATTTGAGGAATGAGCAGTTTTGCCTTGATATATGCAGCTTCCTCATTCTTCATGACAAACTTCGGACCTGACACACTATTCATAATCAGACGAGGGAATATCTGAGCCTGGAGTTAGAGGGTAAGGAGAGCAGTCTTCATTATAATCAGTCTTGAGTAGGGGACGTCATCTGTGGACTAGCATTCCGTAATGATGGCTGATGGTGAAGAAGACCTTGCTGCAGATCTGGATATTGAAGGATATGAGGGAACAGAACATTGGATTACATACTGGAGACACAGCAAGAGTTGTGCTGTCTCATCCAAGCATATCAGTGCCATAGGTCATGAGACAAATTACATTATATTTCACAATTTGGTGCAGAGTCCTTGACTAGACTATTTTTTCATTTTTGACAAATGATCTCTTCTTTCTGTACTTCCCTTTACCTCCTGTTGCTTCTTTCTAATGAACACCATATTCTTTGGAAGCTTTAATTTCTAGTCAGTGTCCCCTGTGGGCTTGTTCCATGTAAATAAGCTTCATCTACTGGATAATAATAATAACATAAGTACACCAGGATGATTGACTATACATTGATAACACAAAATACAGTACACTACAGCCTTCAAGAATGATGTAAAACAAAGGCTATAGAACATTTAAAGACAATTATATTAGTCATACACAACTAAATAATAACAATGAAAATCCAGAATTGGTTTAATATGCAATGCAGAGTGGTGGAAATTAGCACATAAAAATAAAACTAGTGAAATAACATAGTGAGATCACACAGGTAGGGTATTGAAGAAAAATGCAATGATTATAGTGTAATAATAGAATACCATCATTAGAACAAAAAATGTTATCTCTTCAGAGCTAAACAAATGGAGATTTAAAACAAGAACAAACAAGCAGACATGAAATGTTGTACTACTAATAATCCCATTAAACTTTAAAGTGAAATTGGAATGGAAAGGGTTGCAAATAGGGGCCAAAGGGAACCTGCAAATAACCTTAAGTAGGCATTACAGTACTTAGGTTATTTGCAGCTTCCCTTCATCTTACTTTCCACCCTCTGCTAACAATTGTTTCATAGTGCAACTGCAAAGTTTTCTCCCTGTTATACCTCTTAAGACCCTTTTGACTGTGAATTTCCCTTTCAACGCTGAATGACTTCATAGGTCCCAGTGCTTGGCCTGTGGCCCAAATTTCATAATAATGGTGAAAAAAAGTCCTACTTACACAAACACGAAGGTATAGGCGTAAATCCCTCCACTTGCTAAGAACATTCTCAAGTGCTGCAGAAAGACTGACAGAAGTACTGTAATACTATGAGCAAGTGGAAATATAAAATCACCAGTAAGTAATGATTACAGCCATAAAAAAATGAGCTTGATAAGTATGTCTTGGACAGTGGTTGAATGTGCAGTGGAGAACTTTTTTCACCATGTTCTGTATGCTGGCGAGCCTGGGATTATTTTGACATGGAAAAATCATTAATTGGTAGTTGGCTTGCATGAGAAAATCTCTAACATGGCTTTTTGTCATAATTTGTTGTAAGCTATTATGACATTTGAGTTACATTCTGTTAATACATAATTTTTTTATAATAGGTTGTTGTTATTATTTCAGGAATGCCCTTTGGCACTAGAAGCAGTCCAAGAACTACTGAGTTTAGGGGTGCGAGGGGCAGAGGTGGCATCTATGATGATAAATGCCCACGGAAGTTCGACAGGAATGGAATGGTTGGTACACTGTTTTCAAATTTGTATTGTTTCATGTGCTTGTCGTATGTGATCATGCATAGGAATTCCAAAAAGCAAAATCTGTTGATGACATCATCTAGTCAGCTTCTTTCAGAAACAAAGGAATTTTGTAACTGCTTTTGTTATACATATCCAAGACATATGACAGTGTCAGGCGTAGATCATCGTTGACCTCATAATTGCAACAGAATTTCGATACATATAAGCTTTTTGAAGTCTTACTGTCTGACTGACTGATTTCTGTATATGTTAATAGTGCGGGGTCTCCCTATATTTTGTCATTTAGCAGTATGTTGGAGGTGGCTCACTGCAAGATACTAGTAAAAACAAAGAAGAGATACTTTATAATAATATCTCCCAGGTAATAGAAGATTTAATAGTGCAGTCCAGCTTCATGATAGCGTTGCCGCATATTATACCACTTTTAAGTCGTTAAATTGGCTTTTGTTTTAATGTGATTCACTTGTCTGTCGGTTATGAATCGGTCATTCTTTTGCTGATCTCTTAATGAGACCTGCCGGGAGCTGCACCAGTAGGAAGGTGTCCCTATGTTGACAGCTTGGTTTATTGAAACGTCATTTTTAAAAATGTAATATGTTTAGATTTACTATGTAAAGATGCAGTGGTTTTAGAGACACCAGTCTTGTGTCAAGTCTGGAAGGCAAGTGATAAGCAATGAGGATCAGCCACACCCGGCTTGGTGTGAAACATAAGCACAAACATGTCTTCAACCTCCAACATGAAGCAAAGGACGCAACAAACTGTGAATACAATTTTACAAACAGATAAATCTTCAAAGGATATTAGAGCAAAATACAAACAATTTCAATATCATTGAATAAAATAAATATTTTGGTAGAAAGTAGCAAATTAACAACCGTCTTGAATCACGCTGCCTTCTGGTGCAGACGTGTTGTTTAGGCTTTCAAAGAAGCATCTTTTCCATAAACACACCACTGAACTATCCTCGTAACTCCTCTCTCACTTCTGCACTAGTTAAGACAGAAGTGTGTAATTTATTTTGTATCATATAAGTAGTATTGCGATTGTCATTATTGTAATTTTTATTATTATAACTTCAAAAACACATATTAACCCTTAAACGCCGAAGCGGTAAAAAAAAAATTGTCTCCCGTGTGCCGGAGGTGTTTCAGAGTGAGCGTGGAAGCGGAAAAAATATTTTTTTCAAAAAATCACAGCGCGCTTAGTTTTCAAGATTAAGAGTTCATTTTTGGCTCCTTTTTTGTCATTGCCTGAAGTTTAGTGTGCAACCATCAGAAATGAAAAAAATTATCATTATCATATATAAATAATGTGATATATGATAGCGCAAAAACGAAATTTCATATATAATTGTATTCAAATCGCGCTGTGCACAAAACGGTTAAAGGTAACAAGTTACTTTTTTTTTCGTTGTAATGTACACTAAATTGCGATCATTTTGGTATGTAACACATTGTAAAACAATAAAAGCAACACAGAGAAAATATTATCACAAAATAATGCATGAATTCGTAACGCGCGGACGTAAACAAATATTCTTTTCAAAAATTCACCATAAATCTAATTATTGTCCTATAGGCTTCCAATTTCTTTCAAAATGAAAGCAAATGATTGAATATTACTATACTGTAAGAGTATTAGCTTACAATTGCAGTGTTCGACCATATCTGACGAGTTAAAGTTGACCGAATGTCGAATTTTTCTACATATATATTTTTTATATGCAATTATTTCGGAAATAAGAGAAAGCTACAACCTTCAAATATTTTTCGTTTTATTCTACATGAAATTGCGCACATTTTCATATATAAAACTCTATGAAATGCCTAATATGAAACGGAGCAAATATTCTGAGAATGGTACTTACGCATTTCGGAGATTTGTGGCGGAGAATCCGCGCGCGGAGGGAAGGAAAGATTTTTTTTAAATTCACCATAAATCTAAATATTTTGTTAGAGACTTCAAATTTGTTTCAAGATGAAGATAAATGACTGAATATTACTAGACTGTAAGAGTTTTTGCTTATAATTGCGTTTTTCGACCATTTCGGTAGAGTCAAATTTGACCGAACGTGTTTTTTTTTCTATTTATCGTGATTTATATGCAAATATTTAAAAAATGAGAAAAGCTACAACCTTCAATTATTTTTTGTTGTATTCTACATGAAATTGCACACATTTTAATATATAAAACTTTATGTAATGACTAATTTAAAATGGTGCAAACATTACCACAATCGCATGTATGATTTTTTCGGAAGAGTTATCGCGCGGACGTAAAGAAAATGTTATTTTTTTCATAAATTCACCTTAAATCGAAATATTGTGCTAGAGACTTCCAATTTGTTGCCAAATGAAGTTAAATGCTTGAATATTACCAGAATATAAGCGTTTTAGCTTACAATTGCGTTATTCGACCATTTCGGTAGAGTCAAAGTTGACCGAAGGTTGAAATTTTGGCAATTATCGTTATTTATATGAAAATATCTCAAAAATGATAAAAGCTACAACCATGGGTTGTTTTTAGTTGTATTGTGCATGAAATTGCGCACATTTCCATATATAAAACTTTATATAACGGCTAATTTTAAAATGGTCCAAACATTACCACAATCGCATGTATGATTTTTTTCGGAAGAGTTACCGCGCGGACGTAAAGAAAAAGTTTTTTCATAAATTCACCATAAATCGAAATATTGTGCTAGAGACTTCCAAGACTTCCAATTAGTTGCAAAATTAAGGTAAATGATTGAATATTACTAAAATATAAGAGTTTTAGCTTACAATTGCGTTTTTCGACCATTTTGGTAGAGTCAAAGTTGACCGAAGGTTGAAATTTTGGCAATTATCGTTATTTATATGAAAATATCTCAAAACTGATAAAAGCTACAATCATGAGTATTTTATTGTTGTATTCTACATAAAAATGCGCACATTTTCATATATAATACTTCATGTAACGGCTAATTTACAATGGTACAAAAGTTGTCAAATTGACGAAATAATTTCCGAGATGTGTCACAGATACTTTTTAGTGCGGCAAGAAAGAAATTCGCGGTTGCGCGCCTGCGTAACGATTGTGAACAAAACAACACCTTGATCCGTGAACTCCCAGCATCCCCCAAGGCGCGTGATTCAAAAGTTTTAGGCTGGTAGGCCTGTAAGTATTTTTCCGCAAATTTAAAAAAAAACTTTTTTAAGTTGACGTAAAATACGTCCAGTCGGCACACGAGAGACAAAAAATGTCAATGTAAAATACGTTCAGTCGGCAGTAAAGGGTTAATATTTCATTACACCTATCCTAGTGTGCTTTTTTATTTTGAATTGTACTTCATTGGTAACCTTTGTCCGTTTTCTCTCTGATGACCATTGTAACTTTCCGTTTTCAATTTCCCAACATTTGCAACACAAGCTCCCATCCCTTATTTAAAAACAAATCCTTTGGGCCAGTCTTATAAAAGAGTAACCGAGTGATACAGTTAAGCTGGTTGACAAATATTAAATGATAATTACTTATCTGCATTGTTGGCTATCTCACATTTCTAGGAAGGCCCTTTTGTATGAATGTCTACGTGGTTAAATATTATTGGTTATTGGCTTATTTTTGATGGGTAGGCATGTTTACAGTTTTGCTAACCTTTCTTTTTATAATTTCTTTAAAAAATGGATTGTTGTATCTGTTGTTGATGTCCCAGTTGATATCAAGTGCTATTCTTGTAGTACTGGTTTATATATTATTGATTCTCAGAAATATAAAACCCTCTCTCCTTGCCTGATCTGAAGCCATCTGATTTTTGTATTTCATATATAAATTTATATGATAGTTTTCAGCATTATAAGTCTTCAGTGTGAGAGTTGCCGCTCTTTACTATACCAACAGAATTGATTGTAATTATGAAAATACAATAAAGAATTGCTGATTTTATATGTAGCAGTATTTTTGTACAGATTGAATTTTTCTATTTGCAGGTTATCAATATGGGTGAAAGGTCATGCTTATTTACACAGTCGAGATTACACGGGAGCAATCAACTCTTTCAAGCAACTTGAGAATACCGTACTGACGAGGAATGTTGACATTTTAGCCACCCTTGGGGAAACATACTACCTTGCAGGCGACTCGAAAAATGCATTGTCTATGCTACAGAGGGTAGAGTATATATTACTATAGTAGTTTTTTTCTTTGTTTCATGAAGCTGTGTGTCTAGCAAATAAAACTGTAATTAATTATGATTATTGAGCATAGAATCTTTACAGAAGAAGCCAAAAGACCATGAGGAGCTTATTGACCAAGTTTGCATATTTATGTAAAAGTAAGAGCCAGTACAAATGAGAGAATTAAATATTTAATTTGTCATAGGGAGAGTGAATTGTCTATCAGTCTCTTTGTTAAGACTTGTCACCCATTCTCTTACCATTGGCCATTCTATAAATATGGAGAATAAAGGCACTGTGGCCTAAGCTACTACTGTCAGTTTTGTTGGCACAAATATATTACAAATAACAATAGGAAAAAACTAATAGGGACCATCAAGAGATTGGAAACCTCCACCATGGCTAATGCTATTTATTGCACTTGATTGCAATCACAAAAAAATATTGCAGTAACAATGATGATGATAACTAAAATATCTCATGTAAAGGTGAACAGATTTTGTTAAAATTTTGTGGAAATATCCAATGTGGCTCCCTCAAGGAGATAAACTTTTTCTGGGTAGTGATGAAGCTTTAGCCTGTTGTTAGGATTAAGAACAATGTAAAATGTGCATCAATATCATCAAAAGTTGACCATTGGGAATGGTTCATCCACTTGATGTTCTTACCAAAGTTCCTTTAAAATCCTGTCTTTAGTGCTATTATAGCCTAGTCCTACTAACAGACAGGCAGATAAATTGAACTAAAAACAGACAGACAGATAAATTGAACTAAAAACATAACCTTCCGGGCAGAGGAAGTAGGAAAGCTAAAGCCAAAGACATTGCAAGTCCATGGCACAAAGGCTGTAGCACAGCCATTGGTGTCAAACATTGGTGACATGGTCAGCAGTAAGATAAACTGGTAACCTGTTTAGTTAAGGCAAACTCAGCTGAATCGAATGTGATTTCAGTAAAATTTGTTTTCATGTCATACTGCTTATTTAAAATGTGAAGGTGTTTGAGCCTTTTGTAGTCGGGTGTACAGTATATGAATTATGTTATGGTAGACAACATTTTCTTTGTTAAAATGGACTTCTTTTTCAAGAGGTGTTTACTGGCTCATAGTGTTTCTTGATATATAGTAAAAACAGTATATTTTTGTAAATATTTTACTGTTACATCATGAGATGTAATGTGTCTCATAACCATTAGTTTTTATTTATCGATAGCTATAATTGCTTAGTACCTCCTAGGGTAAATTTTGAAATTCCTCCTTCACTCTGAGAATCCTAATATATTCATTGGTAATAAAAATCATAGGTTCACTGAAGCCTAAGTTGTTGAACTGCTGCCAAAAAAAAAAAAGCTGAAAACTGGATAATTAATTATGCATAATGCAAAGTAACATTGAAATTGATTTTGATGAGGAGGTTTTTCAATTTTTTCCCTTGTTGGATCAAATATAAGGGCTGATCAGCATAAAGTTAACTGCTTTCCATTCCTTAAATTTTGTCCACCACCTAAGGTCTCTCGCCATATAGTTTTGCATCTTTGAAAACAAAGCCCTTGAGCCATCCTTCTTATAGTAAGAGTTCCCAATCCTCAGTTATCATAATCAGACTGCTGCATGAGACTTGAATTCTGTTAATGCTTTTATAATAATAATAATAATTATTTGAGTTGAATCTTACCTACTGTTAAAGTTAACTATATCTCCCCGCCGATTAGGCGAGTTGGCATTCAAACAAAAAATTGAATGGTTGCCCAGATGACTGTCTAGTTTACCTGTTCTCCACCAGGTGTGTTTGGAATGTTTTAGCTCGTCAGAATTCTCCTTGCCGCCATTGCGGTTAGGCGATTGTTGGTATTCTCTGAAGTTTGGCTGTTTGACACCTGTTTACAGTATTGTAATTTACCTGTTTACAGTATTGTAATTTCATTTTCCTAGGATATCTTCCACTGGAAGCAAACCAATAACATCAGGTTATGTAGGAATGTTTTTGGTGTAACCGGGATGTTGAAATTGGAAGTTGATCAACATTTGGTTTGTACTTGCAAGGGTACTGAGTGTGATCTTGGAACTACTAGATGAAGAATGTAGGGAATTGTTCTGAGAAATTTATGCCTGAATATGTCAGATATAGATATAGGAAAGACGGGAAACTAATAGATTGCGAAAGCAATTAGGTCAGGACTTAAACCTGTCAGGCTATGCCTACTCAGACTAGGCATTTTGGTAGTGGTAGTATTGACTTCCTTTGTAGCTCCACCTTCTGCTCCCCATTTGGTTCAGGAAAAGCGTAACGAGAAGTTAGAACATAACATTAAACCTATTTTTAGTTCTATTACAAATTGAACTGAGTTTGTGATGGGAACTTTCCATATCCCTCCATAGTGTGCGCTGTTAGAAGTATGGTGTTGGTGTCCTCGTCTTTACATACCGAGCCTAGGACTGTCCTGCAACAGTTGGTAATGTCTGCTATCAGGGAACCGGGTCGGTTCTCGGGACGATGGGGTTCTGTGCCCTCCAATACCTACTTCGCCCTTTTCATGTTCCGAATCTCTTTTAAAGCGTTCACTAAAGGACCATTAAAGCTATCGCCAAAAGACCGTTAAAGCGTTCGCATAAGGTCCATTTCGGTAAGCGTTAGTGCTCACTCCATAGGCGCATTCTGTCTTCTTCAACACCTAGTTTGAGGTGTTAGCATGCATAGGTTTAATAATATATAATATAAGTATAGACATTTTATTGAGATGATAATGTATCTGTAGCGAGTTTTTACACATTTAGATATGTCAACTCAATCGACTGTTTATCTCTCTCATGTTTTGGTTATTCCAAATTCTCGTCGGCTAGCATATTCCTTTTTCTTCGTAATGCTTGTGTTCGTTCTTTGCGTT
The DNA here is from genome assembly GCF_015104395.2 of Macrobrachium nipponense. Classification (NCBI taxonomy): domain Eukaryota; kingdom Metazoa; phylum Arthropoda; class Malacostraca; order Decapoda; family Palaemonidae; genus Macrobrachium; species Macrobrachium nipponense. The sequence continues at coordinate 48,192,147 of NC_061095.1, read as the reverse complement.
TCTCTTCGGCTATCGGCAAATCTTTTACTACTGCCTCGATTAATGTTTCTCTTTCAAGTCTACACTGTCTGTAGTATCTAAAGTTCTTGCCAAGTTAGACATTATTCTAGCTTCAGAGCTTTCTAACGAAGTTGCATATAGAAATGCTTTCAAGTGTGTATGTTCGCTTTCGGGCGAGGCGTGAGAGTCGTTGTAACTCCTCTCCCACCGCCTTCCACTTCTGGCGCCTCATTTTCTTTCCCTCAGTTGACTCGTGCGGACATTGTTGACTCATGTGGACATTGTTGACTCGTGTGGATGCAGTTGACTCGTGCGGACTTGGAAGAGTCCTGAGTCGCTAAAACTGTCTTTCTCTCATTGAGTCGTGGTGGATGCAATATAGCACTCGGCTGCTGTCACCTCTTATCGACAATTGTCGCTTTTTGTTGCCTAGATTTGCGGAGAAAGAGCAATCCTGTAAGCTCTTTTGTTTACCTCTTGTCGGCAGCTGTCTCCTCCCGTCGCCCGCTGGCGGAAGAAGAGTTTGAATGGAGTTGGAGGAACTTATTCGGGCTGGTCGGCGTTTGTTGCAACATTACCCCTTGCGGTATCCTCATTTCGTTGAGGAAAGAGGCCACATAGACAATATGTCTCAATTGTCTTAAGAGTATTTCGGCTCACTCTAAATATTGGAGAAGAGAACCAACGCTTTCGCCTATTAGAGAGAATGTCATAACTTTTGTCTTCCTCGGACGCACAAATCTCCCTTTGGGTCTGCCTTGTCTTCTCGTCTTGTGTCTTTTAAGTCGCTGAGAGCCAAAGATTGCCTCTTGCTGTACAAACACTTATTGGTCCTTTAATCGTCTTTAGTAGGAATTTCACTTTTTTTCTCTTTCCTGCAGGGAAGTGAACCAAAGACTGACAGACATGCTGATAGATTTTCACTCTAGCTTGTTGAGTTATAACCTTTTACTTAGCTACGTTATCTTGTCTCTGCGACTTCTTAAAGAGGTAGAGACACCAATCCAGCGAGTTTGTGAAGCCAGCTTTAGGGTTTGTCACCAGCGGGATTTTTTAGCGAGGAAGACAAGTAACTCATTCCTGTTGCAGCAGGGTAGTGTCCTCATGCTTATACTTACTCGGTTTGGAAGAAGTGAGAACACTTTCGCTTCCTGTCTGATTATGCAGCTCGGTTTAAGGTGATAAGGGATTATCTATTGGTTGTCTTGTTTTATACCTTTCGAGGATAAGTGCAGACTCAGGTTCTGGGATATGGAAAGTTGCAACCTCCTACCATGCATGGAGAGACTTGGGACCTGTGCGTTACATGGGGGGAGGCGGTGAAGAGCAGTTGTGATTCTTTTTTGGTTGTCCTCCACTGGTTTAATCTCCCTCTTATAGCTTCCATTGTCTTCTTCAGCAGAAATCTCTCATAAGTCTCTTTTAGTAGGAGATTGTATATAGAGGGAATGATGGTCCAAGGGTAATTCTTTAGGACGAGCTCCATAAGTAATTGGAGATATTCTTGGATGTTTGGAGACTGAATAACAGGCAGTGTCTGCCCACATACTTGTTGGTTTTCTAGCATGGTTTTGGTGCCTTTCCAAAGAACAGTCAGACTTGTGCTACACAGGCAGAATTTATTCTACTTACCAATACATCCACAGTCATGCAAGTTCCTTCAAGATGTTTTTTACAACAAGGTATGGGTGTTCTGTGCATTTTGTTTGGGTTAGTGCACAGCCCTCTATAAGTATGTCAGGGACTTGTTGCCCAGGTGGAGAGTGTCAACTTTAGGAGCAAGACACTTCTACTGAATCAGTTATTCAAGTTAACCCACTCTGTCAACAGTATTCCAAAGGCCAAGGACCTGCTGCTTCCTCTGGCCCAATTTCTATGCATTATATTGATAATTCTCTATATCCCCATTCTTATCTAGTGATGTGGGGATGATACTTAATTATGCATGCCTGTCGGTCAAAGATGAATAGGCATGTGCTGCTTGAAGAATTTTAGGCCTGAAGGAAACTTCCTATATGGTAAGGGCTTTTCTTCATTAGGAAACATGGCCTCACTGGGGATATTTTCAGATAATCATGCTCAATTAATGTACAGTTTCAGCGTAAGAATTATGACTTACAAATAAAGTTTATTAAATTTCTAAGTAATCCAGAACCAACTTTGGCTCCAGGACTGTAGGAGGGACTCTGTAACCTAGAATTGTCAATTTTGTTCTTAAACCTAAGTCCAGGTTTTGGTCTTTTCCCTCTATCATGTAACACAAACAGAGTTTAACTAGTGTCATTACACTTTCATGCAACATAGAATGGTCAACACTACACCTGGTATAACTTTTTAGATGTCAGGGTAGTGGAAAGACATCAGGATGCTTAGCAGGTTTATTCCCAGTCAGAAACAATCTTTGTGGGAAGTTTGCTGCTTTGAGTGAAATGAAACAACATATTGGTTTGATCATTCACTCTGTGGAAGGACAGTGTTGTAGCAATTGGGGATTCAGGAAGAACAAACTCCTACAAAAGCCTTGGTGTGGGATTTAAGGAGCACTCATTTAGACCTACTAGCATGTAGATGAATAGGGTCATACGAATGATTACTACTGTGTTGGCCCTCAGGCTTGAGTGGTGGATGTTTCCTTAATTTGGCCTAATTCAGACTCATGGGCCTGCCCCTGGTATCTACTCTTGAATACTATTGAGTAATTTCAAGTTCAAGAATTGCTCAGTGTCTCTTGTAGAGCCCTTGTAGCCTCAGGGCAAATGATTTTCAGAATTTCCAATGCTCCCAGTGGATGTCTCATTCTTCCATTGAGAAGAAATCAACTCTACTACACAATTCCATACACTTCCATTAACTTAGGCATCTCCTTAACTGCTTGGAAATGTTAGAATGTCCCCTCCCATATAATAAGATTTTCAAGTTATAGGATCTGTCCTTAATTTAAAACTGCCATTGCCTGGGGTCAGAAGCAGTGGTCTGTGTATTGCTGAGGGTGCCGTTCTTGAGGAATTTTCAGCAACTTGAACCTTGTAAACGTCAGTGTTTTCTGTTTAGAGATAATAAGACTTTTCACTGTCTACTTCCAAAGTTATCGTTCCATACGTATTTTCCTCGGTATTACATCAAGTACTTTTAGATCTTGCTGAGGACCAGCACTGTAAGGTGTTGAGACTGTGAACTCCCTTCATCTCTATATCAGTCTCTCTCTAGAGTTTAGATGCTGGTCTAAACTATATCTGAATTTACTGTAAAACCTTGTATTTAGCACTAGCAGCGGTTAATAAATAAATTTATTGTCAGCGCCCTTCTTTAACCTGTTAAGCGTCACCCACGTAATAATAACGTTGTTCCGATACGTAATACAAACTATCGGTCCTTTAACAATAGGAAGTAGCTAGCGACAGCTGGAACGGTCGTAAGCTTCGAACAAGGGGAAAACGGTAGTTAACTGCTTGTCCGACAGTCGCGCCTGGGAGGTAAACAAATCACTTTTGCTTTCGGCCGTGGGTGTGAAGGACGTGTTCGTCATCGCTCTCTGCCCGCTTCATCGTCGTATGCTTTGTTTTAGTATTGTGTTTTTTACTAATGGTTGTTTGACTTGAAAATGAAAACTGTAAGTACACTGTTTTCATTTTCATTACTTAATTATGAGCCAACATGGAGCTATCGCCGTTGATGCGGTGATTTCCGCTCTTTTCATGAAATTGATACCCTTGAATTATGTCTCGGTGCCGAGGGCGGGCGCGCTCGCGCCGAGTCATGTATTTTGGGCGAAAGTGTGTAATTGAAAAATGTAAGTACTCTTTTCATTATATTTTTGCCCGGTGCGTTCGTTGCCGAGAGCGTGATTGCGCTCGGCACGAGCCTCTTATTTTGTATGATAGAATGCAATGAAGTGGATTCGCAATTGCAGTATTTTTTTCATTTATTTATTTGCATCAATTTTAATTTGGATCAATATCCGCTCTTACCCGGGAATTGATCCTTACGATTTATTTTCTGTGAAAGTGAAATCGCAAGTGCAGTATTCTGTTTCATTTTCATATACAGTAGACCCTTGACTCACGAACGCATTGACCCACGTACAACTCGATCCCCGACCAAAATTATAGGTAAAATTTCACCTTGACTTACAACTAACTTTGAGATACGAACAAAAAAAAAAATGCGGAAAATAAAATTCTGTTTGGGTCATGAACTAATTTTGAGACATGAACATTTGAAAAATGCTGGAAATTTCTGGAAAATAACAATTCACTTTGTTTCACAAACTAATTTTTAGACACAAACATTTGAAAAATGCGCGAAATCGCCCAGCACACGTGAGAGCGTTTGATGTTGCCATGGGACCAGCCATCCTCCAGCCGCCCCACGCACGGCGTCACCCACGCATCGCTCTCTCATCTCATTGTGTACAAGACGTTCGTCAATTCGCTTAGCATTTTTTGCGCTAAAACTTGTGATTTTTCTTCATAATGGCCCTAAGAAAGTGAAGAGTGGTGGTGAAAGTAAGAAAGTGAAGAGTGATGGTGAGAAGATGGGTGCAGAGGAAGATAACCATTGAAATAAAGAAAGAAATTATAGAAAAGTTTGAACGTGGTGTTCGCGTGACCGATATCGCAAGTGAGTACAAGATGGGCCAAGTCGACAATTTCGACAATTTGAAAAACAAGGATGCCATTAAAGAAGCAAATGTTGCGAAGGGAGTGACAGTAACTAACCAAGATGAGATCGCAACCCTCGAAGAGGCAGAAAAAATAATTTTGAAGTGGGTACATGAGAAACAGATGGCAGGTGATAGTGTAAACGAGCCGATCATCTGCGAGAAAGCTCGGCAAGTGTATCAGAGTTTGCTGAAGGAAACTCCTTCTACTAGTGCCACGCCAGATGATTTTAAGGCTAGTAAAGGGTGGTTTGATAACTTCAAGAAGAGAACTGGAATTCACTCTGTAATTAGGCATGGTGAGGCTGCTAAGCGCAGACAAGGCTGCTGCTGAGGCATTCGTGACTGAGTTTTTTGCCGAGTTCGTGGAGGCCGAAGGATACGTCTCAACAGATTTTCAAATTGTGATGAAACGGGCTCTTCTGGAAGAAGATGCCCAACAGGACATTTATCACCCAAGAAGAGAAGGCGCTCCCAGGCCACAAGCCCAATGAAGGATAGGCTTACGCTTTTGTTATGCTCAAACGCAAGTGGCGACTTGAAACTAAAGCCGCTACTTGTCTACCATTCAAATAACCCGCGTGCCTTTAAGCAGCACAAACGTAAATAAGGCCAGACTGCCTGTAATGTGGAGGGCCAATACAAAAGCATGGGTGACACGGAACTTGTTTTATGGAGTGGATTGATGAAGTGTTTGCGCCGACCGTGAGTCAGTACCTAACAGAGAACAAGCTACCCCTGCGGTGCCTTCTGATCATGGATAATGCCCCGGCACACCCTTCGTACTTGGCTGACTGCAGAAACATGACTTCATTCAGTTCAAGTTCCTGCCACCCAACACGACCTCTGTTCTCCAGCCCATGGACCAACAAGTCATAGCAATTTTAAGAAGTTATATACGAAGGCGCTCTTCTCCAGATGCTTCCGTGTAACTGAAGAGACAAAATTAACTTAAAAGAATTTTGGAAGAAGCACTTTAATGTTTTTCACTGCATAACCCTCATTGATAACGCATGGACTGAAGTTACGTACCGCACATTAAATTCTGCGTGCGGAAACTTTGCCCCAGTGCGTAACTGTCCGTGACTTTGAGGGCTTCGATGCAGAGATTGTGCAAGAAATTGTGTCCATGGGCAACAGTATGGGTCTACAAGTCAACGACGAAGATGTTGAAGAATTGGTCGCTGAACATTCAGAAGTTTGTTCATGAAACAACTTACCTGTCAGATATATAATATAGCTGTATTCTCCGACGTCCGACAGAATTTCAAAACTCCCGGCACACGCAGTGGGCGGCCAGGTGGTTTAGTACCCATTCCGCCGCTGGGCGGCGGATATCAGGAATCATTCCCCATTTTCTATTCAGATTTTTCTTTTTTCTGTCGACCGGTCGGTAAACAACTGTATACAGACCTCCGCCTAGGATTTTGAAACTTCTTGTGCTAACTTGAGTATTCTGATTGACTTTTGGTTTTGATTTGGCTTGTTGGCTTGGCATACGTGATAGTGGATTTGATTTGAATTTGGCTTTGACTTTTCTTTGATTACGATGTCTGGATCTAGCGCTGCTAGCTTCAGGGTGTGTAAGGTGCATGAATGTAAGGTGAGGTTGCCGAAAGCTTCGGTAGACCCTCATTCAGTGTGCTCGAAATGTCGTGGTCATGTATGTATGTTGAATGATAGATGTATCGAGTGTGAGCAATTGACTGAAATTGAATGGAAGGCATATGATTCTTACGTGAAAAAGCTTGAGCGTGATAGAATCAGGAGGTCTTCCTCTAGGAGTGCTTCTGTGATAGAAGTCAAGGTAGAATTGTATCTCCATTAAATCCTCCTGTAGATGTAATTCAACCAGATCCTGTTGTATTGCCTCCGAACAATCAGAAGTGTCTGCAGAAGGAAGCGTATAGTTACGATCATGGAGTCGATTCGCGCCTTGGAATCTAAAGTGATTGCTCTACAGTCAAATGTGAATTGTGATAAAAGTGTAGTGCATCTAGTGTAGTGGAAGGGGTGTCAGATCGGTCCCATAATGCCTCTAGGCCTAGGCCCCTGCCGGACTCCCAGGCCTTAGGGAGAGGCAAGCCGAAAGCCGAAGGAGGGTTACGGGATCTAATGACCGGTCTGACGTCCCTTCGGCAGAAACTGAGGACGAATCTCAGGCTGCCGGTGTTCGTGCACTTGGGCACGAATACTTAAAGAGTGCTTCTCTTCTTCCGAGACTTCCTCTCCTCGCCGAGGTTGGGAGCGCTCGGAAGACCTCTCAAGGGAGAGCGGCAGGGCGCAAGTTGTCGCACAAGCGGCCGTCGCCCTTGTCGCCCTCTTAAGAGAGGTTTCAGAGAAGAGGACGCTTCACGTCCTTCTGATCGTTATGTAGATTCGTCACCTGAAGATTTGAAGCTTTTCCGCCACAAAAAGGAACAAGGCTTCATCAGGGGAGGACTCTTTCGAGCGTCCAAGTCGCTCTAAGCTTGTTCCTGAGTTGAAGGAAAGGGCATCCCCTCGCCCATCTTCCTCGCACAGGATGAGTCCTTCTCCTGATCGAGAACTTTCCCCTTCAAGGAAAATGCTTTGGGAAATGCAGAGACAGTTAGCCTCCTTTTTTGAGAGAAAGGAGGCAGAAACTAGTCATAGAAGGAAGGATAGGTGGCTGCCTGTTAAGAGAACTAGGCATTCCCCCCCCCCCCCCCCCCCCCCCCCCCCGGCTCCTACTCCGCGGTTTTTCGGCCTTTGAGTCTACTCCTAGTAGCCGACGCATTAGAGAACGTGATTAACGTTCCTCATGAAAGGGCGTCTAGGAGAGACGAATTTGACAGAGACGTGAGTTGTCGCACAAGCGGCCAGCGTTCTTTGTCAAAAGGCCGAGAACGCTCAAGAATCAAGATCGGAACGTCAAGCTTTGCATGTTGATGATCACGCTCGCGTCTTTAAACAACGAAGCGCTTACCAGACTCGAGAAGACGCTTTTCAAGACGCGCGGATCGCTCGCCAAGACGCTCCAACTGACGCTGTTCAGGACGCACGGCGTCCTACGCATCATGACGCTCAGCAAGACGCTCTTCAGGACGCACGGCGTTCTTCACATCAGGACGTTCTGCAGGAACGCTTCTCAGAACGCACGGCGCCTTGCATATCGGGACGCTTTCCAGGACAATCAACAGTTGAGTCCGAAACGTTAAGGATGTTTCTCAGGCTTAAAGTGTCGAAGTCATCGCGATCTTTGAAAGGCGCTGATGACCAAGAGAAGGATTCGTCTAGTGATCGCTGCCCTACTGATGATGACGAACCAAATGCGTCAGCGTCGTCAGACTATAAGACGTTGACGGATTTACTTAAGAAATTATTCCCAGATAATTTTCAAGCGCCAATTCCTTGCTCTCCACCTTCACAATTTGCTTCATCGAAGGCCAGGAAGGCCCCTGGCTTCGTTAAGATGGCTCTTCGCTCGCCTCCGCGAAAGAAAGAGGCCGTTTAAGGAAGAGTCCAGGATTGGATGGATTCAAGGGAAGGTTAAAGGGAAGACTTTTCTTTTGCACTTCCTCCATCTAGACTGAAAGGGAGAGCCGGGATCTGGTACGAGACAGGAGGAAGAAGCAGGATTGAAGGCAACCGTCCTCTTCTCCAAGGAGATTTCGCCAATTTGGTGGACGCTCCAAGGAGATCTTATTTGTCATCGGCTAAGGTTTCCTGGACAATGACGGAGACGGATCATCACCTCAAGGGGTTATATAAGACGCTAGAGGTGTTTAACTTTTTAGATTGGTTGCCTCGGGGCGCTGGATGTACAATGAGAGGAGTCAAGACTCAATTTCGCTAGAAGAGCTTTCGAGTGTACTAGCTTGTATGGATAGAGCAGTAAGGGTGGATGGCTCTGATGAGTTAGCATCTCATTTTGCTACAGGTCTGCTTAAAAAGAGAGCTCTCTATTGTAGCTTTACGGCGAAAGCAGTTTCTCCCGCTCAGAAACGCGAGTTATTATTCGCCCCCTTCTCTACGCATTTATTTCCGCAGTCCATGATTAAGGATCTGTCTGTAAATTTGCAAGAAAAAGCAACAAGGGACCTCTTGACTCAATCTTCAAGACGACCTACTCCTCAGGCTTCTACTTCAACAGCTCCAGCACCCAAGAAGAAATTTAAGCCCTTTCGTGGAGCACCTTCCTCTAGAGGTTCCTCGAGAGGAAGGGGGTCCTTCAGAGGTAAGATCTCTTCTACCAAGAAGGGAAAAAATTGACATTTCTGCCCTTCAGGCACCTGTAGGTGCGAGACTCACCTTATTTGCTCAGCATGGAGGACGATAGGGCGGACACCTGGACCCTAGATGTGATCGAGAGAGGATACAAGATCCCTTTCCTCTCTACGCCTCCTTTGAGCACAAAGCCGATAGACCTGTCGCCAGATACCAGTCAGAGAAGCAACAGATCTTACTCGACCTTCTAGATCAAATGTTGGAAAAGAAGGCCGTAGAGGAAGTTCTGATGCTGGATTCCCAGGCTTCTACAACAGGTTATTCCTTGGTTCCGAAGCAGTCTGGGGGATGGAGACCTGTCTAGACGTCAGCAGACTGAACATTTTTTGTAAAGAAAGAAAAAATTCAGGATGGAAACTTCTCAGTCTGTGCTAGGAGCCTTGAGACCAGGGGATTGGATGGTGTCATTGGACCTTCAAGACGCTTATTTCCACGTCCCGATCCATCCCCAATCAAGGAAGTTCCTGAGGTTCGTCTTAAAACGGACAGGTCTTCCAGTTCAGGGCTCTGTGCTTCGGTCTGAGTACGGCGCCGATGGTTTTTACTTTCCTCATGCGGAATGTGCGAAATGGCTTCACCTATCGAAAATAAGAGTCTCGCTCTAGCCTGGGACGACGGGCTATCAAGTCGCCTTCGAATCAAGGTGCCTGGAGGACCCTTCAGACGACATTACAGCTGACGAAGGCCCTGGGCCTTATAGTGAATTACGAAAAGTCCCATCTGATCCCCACGCAGTCCATCGTGTATCTGGGGATTCAGATGGATTCAGCGGCTTTTCAAGCTTTTCCATCAAAGGAACGTCAGCAGAGATGCTTAGAGAAAGTGTTAGCCTTCTTAGGGAAAGAAAACATGCTCGGCGAAGGAATGGATGAGTCTGCTGGGAACCATTTCTTCGCTGGAGAAGTTTGTTTCCCTCCCTGGGGAGGTTGCACCTCAGGCCACTCCAGTTTTTTATGGCAGAAAACTGGAAAGACAAGAATCTAGACTCGACTTTGATTATATCAAAAACGGTCAAGGATCATCGAAGTGGTGGCAAGATCCGACCAAACTCTCGGAAGGGATGTCCCTCAAGCTTTTGAGCCCCGACCTAGTGTTGTTCTCAGACGCCTCCATGGTGGGCTGACAACACTAGGAAAGGAGGAATGTCAGGCTGTGGAGAGGGGAACAGAGGTCCTGGCACATAAACTTAAAAGAATTGGAGGCTATTCGGTTGGCTCTTCAGTTCTTCGAAGAACGATTGGTGAGCGAGTTGTCCAGATCACTCGGACAACACTACGGCTCTCGCTTACATAAAAAAGCAGGGGGGGGGACACTCTCGGTCACTGTTCGTGATAGCGAGAGACATCCTTCTATGGGCGAAGGCTCGAAACATAGTGATCCTGACAAGGTTCATTTCAGGAATTCAAAATGTTCGAGCGGATCTTTTAAGCCGTCGACATCAGATGCTTCCCACAGAATGGACCCTACATCTAGAAGTTTGTCAAGAGCTATGGAAGTTGTGGGGACGGCCGCTAGTCGACCTCTTCGCAACCTCGAAAACGAAGAGGCTTCCGATTTATTGCTCTCCAGTTCTCGACCCGGAACGCAATAGCGGTAGATGCCATCCTATGGGACTGGACGGGGATGGATGTGTACGCCTTTCCCCCGTTCAAACTCTTAGGAGAGGTAACAAGGAAGTTTTGCGGCGTCGCCAGGAGCGAGAATGACTCTGATCGCCCCCTTTTGGCCCTCAAGCGATTGGTTCACGGAGGTCATGTCTCTTCTGGTAGACTTCCCGAGAACCCTGCCAGAGAGAGTCGATCTTCTCAAACAGCCCCACTTCGAGAGGTACCACGGAAACCTCTCCGCTCTGAGTCTGACTGCGTTCAGACTATCAAGAAGTTGGCCAGAGCGAGAGGTTTTTCAAGATCAGTGGCAGAGGCTATTGCCAATGCGAGAAGAGCTTCCTCTCGAGCAGTTTATCAGTCGAAGTGGACTGTCTTCAGGAGATGGTGTAGGAAGAAAGGTATTTCCTCCTCCACGACCTCTGTGAACCAAATCGCTGAGTTTCTCCTGCATTGAGAAATGTGACAAATTAGCAGTGCCCACAATAAAAGGATATAAGAGCATGCTGTCAGCTGTCTTCCGCCACAGAGGATTAGATCTGACAAATGATAAAGATCTTCACGATCTTTTGAGATCGTTTGAGACAACCAAAGTACTACAACCAAAGGTTCCATCATGGAACCTTGATGTAGTTCTAAGATTCTTGATGTCGGCTCCCTTTGAACCTATGCATGCTGCCTCATTGAGAGACACTACTAGAAAGGCGATTTTTCTAACTGCTCTTGCTACGGCAAAGAGAGTTAGTGAAATTCAAGCAATTAGTAAAGATGTGGGTTTCAGAGGACACAGTGCAGTGTGCTCCTTGGATCCTAATTTCTTAGCGAAGAATGAGAACCCATCTAACCCCTGGCCAAAAACCTTTGAAATCAAGGGGTTAACAGAGTTCATCGGACAAGAGCCAGAGAGAGTCCTGTGCCCTGTCAGGGCTCTCAAATTTTACATGCAAAAGACCAAAGATTGTCGGGGTCCTTCAGAGAACTTATGGTGTTCTGTTAAGAGACCCGACTTTCCTATGTCCGAAGAATGCACTGCATTCTTTTGCGAAACACCATCACGGAGGCCCATGCGCCCTGCTCGGATGGTGATATGAAGCTTTTTGAAAATAAAAAGCCCATGAACGTAGGAGCGGTTGCGACTTCAATGGCATTTCGAAAGAATATGGCACTTAATGATATCATTAGCGCTACTTTTTGGCGAAGCAACTCTGTGTTTGCTTCACATTACCTGCGGGATGTGAAGACGGCATATGAGAACTGCGAGTCGCTTGGGACCATACATATCCGCAGAAATGGTGTTGGGGGCAGGGAGCAGCACAAATACTACCCTATAGAAAAGGGGTAGGTGTGCTTTTTAATTTGGTGTTGGTTTATGGTTGAAGGGTTTGGTTGCTTGAGGCGCCTTTCCTTTCTTTAGCCTAGAAGTTATGGGACTAACTTCGATAGGTTAGGTCAGGTGGTGGTTTTTTAGCTTCGTTGCCCTCACAGTATGGTCAATATGGTCTAGTCACATTGTGGTCACGCCCCCGTTTGACAGATCATCTTTAGCGCACCAACTACACAGGTCACTACCTTGTTGGCAACTCTAGTAAAGCAAAAGCAGACTTCGGTGACAGTAATCAAGAAGTCAGCTATGCTAACAGGTAAGGAATCAAGATGTCAATCATCTGCACTTGAGGTGTTTCCTAAATCCTTCTATTCTGTCCCTTCCCACCTCCAATGGTGGGATTCAGCTATATATATATCTGACAGGTAAGTTTCATGAACAAAATGTTATTGTTATGATACAATAAAGTTTGTTCATACTTACCTGGCAGATATATATAATTAAAGTACCCACCCACCTCCCCTCAGGGGACAGTGTGAAAATCTGGAATATGGGAATGATCCTGATAGAAAATGGGAATGATTCCTGAATATCCGCCGCCCAGCGGCGGAATGGGTACTAACCACCTGGCCGCCCACTGCGTGTGCCGGAAGTTTTTGAAATTCTGTCGGACGTCGGAGAATACAGCTATATATATATCTGCCAGGTAAGTATGAACAAACTTTATTGTATCATAACAATAACATATTTGACTGCGGACGAACTTGTTCACTCCACAAAGAGCAGCAGGAGCAACTTGCTCGGGAGCAATCAACTGACGAAGAGGAGGCTGGGGAGGAAGTTACAGATGTCAGCAGTGATGTGATAAAAGCCGCATTGGAAAAGTGGAATGATGTCCAGTGCTTCCTTGAATTGTATCATCCGGACAAAAATTGTTACGAACAGGATCGTGCAAGATGCTCAATGAAAATTGTTTAATGAGACCATTTCAGAAAAAGTTATGCAAGGAAGGAAAAGGCAACAGACATTGGATAAGTTTGTGATTAAACGTTCACCAAAACCTAGAAGAGTTGAATCTCCGGAACGAGATCTCCCCGACCTGGATGGGGGAGAGGGTCTCCTTCCGCACAATAACCTCCTCCCCACCCACCACCCTCCTCTTCTCTTGTCCGTCAAGCCAGAAGTCTCGCCAGTCATAGTAAGTGTTCACTTTACAAACGTTTTTGTAGTGTTAGTTTACCATTTTAAATTATATTATTAGATATATTAAGGTTTTTTACACTGACTTTTACATTATCTGTGTAAAATAAGGCAAAATATACATAATATATATTGGTTCGTAGGGGTCGAGAACCAATTAATATTATTCCCATTAAACCTTATGGGGAAATTAGCTCCGAGTCACGAACAATTTCGAACACGACCAAGGTCTAGGAACGGATTGTGTTCGTGAGTCAAGGGTCTACTGTATATTTTATGATAGCATCATATTATTATGGATCAAGTTTCCGCTCTTACCCGGGAATTGATCTTTTCCCCTTTAAGTTCTATGAAGTGAATCGCAAGTGCAGTATTCTGTTTCATTTTCATATTACTTTTCACTGCTGTGCGGGGGTAGGGGAAGCGAAGGTCTGCCAGGAAGTCGTCGGAAAGCTCTCCCGCGACTCCCTTGGTATCCGATTCTTCGTCTTCTTTCCTGCCCCCCGCTCAGCTTCCTCGTTGTATTTTGTATTTGGGGTCTTCCTTGCGTTCGGGGTGGGGCATGTCTCCCCCCCGTGCGTGAGGGAACCCCTCTTACTAATCTATCTGTGCTACCGCCCAGGTGTCTACATTTGTGGGAGACGACCTTGGACAGGTATGGACCACCGCGGCGGCAGGGCGTGCCTAGCATCCACGTGGGCTGCTGCAGCGTCTAGCGAGGTCTGGGGCGGTCTCCACTACTACCTACGCCACGGCTGCTTTTATGTTGCTCCCCCCCGCCTGGGTCTACACTCATCATGTTGTGTCGGTGACGCCGTCTGCCGCTACTAGTCCGGTCGCCGCCGTACCGAGGGGGGGTATGCCGCCGCCGCCTGTGTTCTTCGTGTTGCCTGCCCAGACTTCCGCTGTTCCAGCAGCTCGCCCCTGGACCGGCCGCCAGTACCCAGGTTCCCGCTGGCTGCCGATGATTCTATGAGGCGATGCTGGGCCTGCCGTACCTGCCGCTGATGTGGTTCCCAGCTGCTGGCTTGGCTGTCCCTTCTGGGTCGACCGCTGCCGCTGTTCCTGGCCGCTCCTGAGCTGGTTGCTGTACCTGTCGCTCCTCGTTCCTGTGCCTGTCCACGCTGGTCCTGCCACGGTGTATCTTCCCCAGTCCCAGGTCCTTCCGGACAGGTGCATCGTAGGGCCATGTTGCTTCGGCAATACCCGGCTCCGGCCTTGATGGAGGACCTGACGACTGTACTGCGTGAGCTGACGAGGAAGAGAAGAGGAAGGTGTCATCTTCGTCTTCATCGTCTGCTGCTGCCTCTTCCCCTTTGACTTCTAAGGCCCATAAGCGAAGAAGAAGAAGGCTGCCTCCCCCCCTAAGAAGTCTCCTTCGGGAACTTCTAAGGGCCCGTCCCACCCTGGTGGGACGCGGGGTCCTTCTGCTGGTCCTCCTGCTCCTTCGGGAGCGGGGCCCGTCTCCCCTTCCGTAAGGAAGAGATAGATGGGGACCAGAGGAGTACCAGTTAGCGCTGGTACTTCCTCGCCTGGTGCTAGCGGCGATGCCGCTACGCCAGGTTCCGGCTCGGTCTCTCGTTCGCGAGATATCCTAAGTGTACGCTCTCCCTCGGGAGACCGTGCAGCCAAAGTTTCGGCGCCAGAGTTCGCTCGGCGCCAAGACCGCGGCACGGAGCAGAAGGCTGGTGAGAGCCGCTCAGGTGACTCTCGCCAGGCCAGCAGCCGCTCTCGCAGCGACCACCTGGTAACCCGGGTTTCCCCCCTAAGAAGGCTCCTTCGGGAACTTCTAAGGGCTCGTTCCACTCCCGTGGGACGGGGGGGTTCTTCTGCCGGTCCTCCTGCTCTTTCAGGAACAGGGCCCGTCTCCCCTTCCGCAAGGAAGAAGAAGACGGGGACCAGAGGCGTACCGACTACCACCGGTATTTCCTCGCCTGGTGTTTGCGGCGCTGCCGCTACGCCAGGTTCCGGCTCGGTCTCTCATTTGCGAGAAGTTCCGAGTATACGATCTCCCGCGGGAGAGCGTATAGCCAAATTTTGGTGCCAGAGTTCGCTCGGCGCCAGGACCGTGGCACGGAGCAGAAGCTGGTGAGAGCCGCTCGTGTGACTCTCGCCAGGCCAGTGGCCACTCTCGCAGCGACCACCTGGTAACCCTGGTAGACGTGACTGTCTCTGACCAGCCACGGGCTGAGGCTGGGAAGAGGTTCCCCCCTCTCGATCGTTGGTGCCAGCCTCGGCTGGTACCAGCGGTATGACGCGCCGCGAGGACACGCACCGGTCTCACCGCGACAGTGGTCTCTGCAGGTCTCCTGACCGCCGCTCCCACAGGGACTGGGCGGATAGGGGGACCAGCAGCAGCTCCTCTGCACACGAGATCGGGGCTGCTGTTCTCAGTCCAGCCGTTTCCCTTGGAAACGGCTCGACTAGGCCTGCAAGAGGCGATCGCCTGCAGCCCTCCAAGCCAGCTGGTTCTGCCAGCGAGCGAAAGAGGAGCATCATGTCTTCCTCTCCCGTGCCTGCAACTTCCTCGGTTTGCACCAGGAAGAGCGAGGCACAGCGGGGCGATCGTGAGGGGCATGCCCCGCACGATCCCGTCAAGACGCCGTAAGTACCAGGTACGATCTTCGGACCGACCAGGACGTACGCGCAAGTGGCAGGAGGAATCCGAGAGGGGTCTATCGCAGTTCCTCCTCCTTAAGGGGGAGGTTCTCGGAATGCTCTTGTTCGAGGGGCTTGACGGTCCTACTCTGCAAGATGCTATGACTTCCGAGATCCAGAGGAACTTTGTCGAGGTTATGGCGCTGATTCGTCAGCGCAACGACCTCGGGGAAGGATTGCCGCTCCCACCAGCAGAGCCCACGTCTCGGCTCGAGTCGTTTTGGGGCCCGAGAGGGAACCCAAACCGACGGTGGGTCTGCTGCGATCGGAGCTTGCCGATTCTGTCTTGAACCAGAGTCTCTCGTCGCCGGATAAGAAGGCTCTCTCAGATCTGGCCGCTTTGAACAAAGCTACCTTCACCTCCTCTACTGCGACAGCGGCGTTTCTACGTGTCTTCGGACACCGTATTTAAATACTCCTTCGGTCCTCCTGAGAGGTTTCGACCTCGACGAGGACTGGAATGAGTCGGAGGACAGTATCGGCTCTCTCCTGTCAGGTGTCGATCAGCCCCACCCAGACGACGTTCACAGTGGCGGCAGACCCTTACCTACAGTGAGAGTTCGTAAACCTCCTTGGGGAAAACGTTTTCTCCTGACGATACGTTTTCCCAGACTCTGAGAGGCCTTGCGGCGATGGCTGCTCCTACTCTTATCCAACTGCTAGTTCCACTGGGAAGGCGAAGCGAGTATCCAATTCCTCCCCCATTCCCTCTTTCCTTACGGCTACGAGGGAATGGGAGGGATCCTACAGTGATTTCTCTGTAGGATCCCACGTTGGGGACTCCGCTACCAGGGGGGACCTTTGGGTCCTACATGACGTAAGCCCCGGTCGTTGAGGAGGGATCCTGCCCCATCCTCGATTTCTACGGGAATCGAGAGGACCACCAGCCGATATCGGTTGACGAATTCAGTGGGGGTTTCGCAGAGTGCTTAGAATTCTACAGAATTTCTAGCGCATTCAGAGTGTTCGAGTTTTTTACGATCTCCAAACACTTAGGCGAGATCACTTTGGGGAGACCACGGTCCTAAGTGAGCGAGACGAGAATCCCCGATAATTGTTACACGATAATCGGGAACCTCGCCTATGTTCGAATTCCTGGAATTTCTAGCATTGTGAAGAAGACTGCTGCTGAAAGAAGACTATTTCACTGTAGGCGACCAACCTGGAATAGAGAAGAACGGACGGGAACATCCAGTTTGGCTTGAACTATCGTCTTCGTTATTCTGTTCACCATTGAAGCTTTCCTTCGAGGAAGACTTCTCCTTCACTCTCTTTGATAGAGATCGAAGGTGGTCGATCTCCAATCCTTATTTTGTTTTCTTGAAGGAAAAGAATTTAGGATGGAGATCGTTGTTCAGAATCCTACAAATATACTACGTATATTAACCTCGCGACATGATTCTCTAAGCAGTTGAATTGTCCGAGGGTAGGCGCATATCCTAGTTACTACGGATTGCGACTTAGACGAGGAGTATTCTAATTGAACTGCAACTTGGGGTTGCCTGCAACCTCCCAGGAGTGTCCAGTTTCATTTTATATACTTATGGTTTTGTCACGACAACACCATTTCAGCTTTTGTATTTACCGAAATTCCGTTTCGCCTAAATATAATTGCTCGAGCATATCTATTTATGCTTGGTGGTTCTAGCCAAACGCATTCCTTCGTGGAATAATGGATTACCTGGCAACTCAGGATGACGAGTCAGCGAGAGCTCAGGCTCAGCTACTGCGTATTGAACTGCCTGATAGCAGCTCAGTATCAGGTAAGCCTCCGAGATCCACAGTCAGTTATGTCTCTCTCTCCCCTGCTTTGATTGACTACCGAACCGTATCTCTGCCCAACAATCATGGACTTAGGTCTCTGATTAACGGGGATTCTCGCAATAATGAAGGACCATCTACTGCTGTGACGCTTGATTCCATCGCCTTCGACAGAGATATCTCTTGGACTCTTTCATCTATCTGTTTACCGCACGATAACAGAAGTCTGTACTAGTCTCCCGCTGCATCGCACTGCGATAATGCGAATGATTTTGCAGACATCTGAGTTTGTCTTCAAAATATCTCATATTCGTAGGTGTACAATTGTTCATTGTTCACCCCGAATTAACAGATGTGTCAGAAGACATTGCCTACTCTCCGACCTGACAGCTCTACTTCGAAATGTTCAGCCCATGAGAAGCAGTTCTTCAGGCGGCTCTCCCCTGTGTTTTCATTACTGAAGAACGCCCCGCTTTCATTGCAACTACGACTTCTCACCGGACAGCAATGAAATAGCGGTTAGCGTTTTCAGTCATTTGTAAGCACAGGTTATGAATCTTGAGAATCCTTCTCTCGATTCGTCTGTGAAGACGGAGGTTGCATTTTCTGTACACCTTCGTCTTCAACGACACATAGTGTTGTTTCTCCTTAGCTGAGATTCAACAACTATGAGGATGTCTTGCCTTCAGGGACCTCGGTCTCTAGAAGGCAATTGACTTTCGCCTGTTGGGCACATGCCTAAAGAGAATCATCACCTCGCCGTCCGGCATTGGTGACAAACAAATACATTATTTGGTCTCTCGCATAACCCTTTTAAAGGCGAAGGTCACGTGACTTACTCGGATGCTTGGACAACTTGCCTCACTTCCGATACCGAACCAGTCAGTCGGCAGCTGTCAGAGCGCCCTAGTCAGTTACGAACTACGCTGTGGACTTAATTCGGTTGTTACAGAGCAATTATTACTTCGTCTTAATAGCTTGTCACAGTACCCATACCATCGACACCCACCATGGAGTGTTGGTGTCCTATCCACTACCGAGAACTTCGCTGCATGGGGATAGGAGGATGCGAGACTCTTCGTGGCAAACGGACAGACCAGTATGGGTACTGGACATCACCGAAGTCGAGAAGAGGGATAGGTCATGCGACTATTCCCTTCTTTTCCTCTGAGGAAACTGCATGACTTCTCCTGCAAAGTCAAGCATCCAGGGGATGGGGATCCGTGACTCTCGATTTCGTACCGAACTTCGTAGCGAAGACTCAGAACCCTTCGGTCCCTGACGATTGGTTCGAGTCGTTCACAATCCCCTCCCTAATGGACTTCACCGCCTTCGATGCGAACGAGATGCTGCTTTGTCCGCAAGAACTTCTCCGTGGCGCAGGTACTGAAGGCAGGGGTCTGGTCCAACCAGACCACATGCACCTCCTTCTACCTTCGGGATATTGCCCACAGGTCCTTGGATCTTTTTTTCCTTGGGGACCCGTGGTGGGGCTGCTCAACACGTTGTGTAGCGAACCCAGACCCTCGCAGGCTGAACAGCGTCGAGTCCTGGTGTGACCGTAAGAAGAATGGATGAGTGAATGAGAGTGTGACTGGCTCCTCTTCCCATCTTTTTCTTCCCCTCTACCTGTGGGTAGAGGGACACAGTCGTCACCCTGCTGGATAAGGATGAGATGCAGGTGAGCTACTCAACAGAGCCCCATCCTATCCCTTTCACTAGGGATAGGAGCGTATATCCACCACTTCCTCCAACAAGGGGAAGGAAGCGGATGCCAGCTTGAGACAAAACCATACTTTATGTTGCCTCTTGCAAACAGGAACAAGTTCTTGCTTGCTGGTACGAAGAGATACGCTTGCCTCTCTCTTAGTACTCGGCCCAGAGGTCTGACCATTGATCCTGCGGTGCACACCCCGATCAATCGGACAGAGGCTTGGATCCCTCCCTCGCTCTTACGACCAGGGAGGCATTCCAGGGATGGACGAATACCAGTCTGTTCATCAAAAGACTCAGATTCCTCCCACCAAGAAGTGAGTCTTCCTATTGTTAAAGGACCGATGGTTTGTATTGTGTATCGGAACAAATGACAATTTGTCGAAAATTGCATTTTTCCTAACTATACAAACCTGAGGTCCTTTACATATAGTCCCTCCTCATGCCACCCCTCACTCTGCGTATTTTGCATGGGCCAAAAGCAAAAGTGATTTGTTAACCTTCCAGGCGCGACTGTCGGACAAGCAGTTAACTACCGTTCTCCCCTTGTTCGAAGCTTACGACCGTTCCAGCTGCCGCTAGCTACTTCCTATTGTTAAAGGACCTCAGGTTTGTATAGTTAGGAAAAATGCAATTTTCGACAAATTGTCATTTTACTGCGATCTACTCGGTAGCGCCTTCAATGGGATATTACGTTCAAGACTTTAACTGTGCTTGTCAAGCCGTCAGTCCCGTAATAATACGTTTACTCGTATAGGAAGTGTAGGAACATCATTTGGTAACACTCTCAGCACACAGGAAACTTATTTCCAGCTTGGTAACTTTTTCCTGGTGGTCGCTTATGCTAGAAAACTGCCTGGCCCTGCTGGTTTTCTTTCAATACGCTTCGGGCGTTTATCGAAACAAATAGATTTTCGCGTCTTTCACAATGAATGTCCCAAAGAGGAGGTGTATTTCTTCAGGTGCGATCAATCAAATACTAGATGAGGAGTCTGATATTGATAACCTATTTGATGATGAGAGCTCTAGTTCTGAATCCTCCAGTGATGAGGATACAAACTTTTCTTCCGATTACCTCGTGAAAGAAACAGACAGATTTGCAAATCAGTTTCTAGATGAGAATGTAGAACATTTGTCTCCACAATCACAAGTACATAGATAGATGGTTTGACACTGTGAAGTAGGATTGCGTGTAGCCCGTTGATTTAGAGATTGGCATACGAAAGAATAATAGTGTATGTATGTATAATATTTTTCATTCAGTATTATGAAGTCTTTTGATATAAAATAATTGAAGTATTAATTTTTTTTACTCCAACATTTAATAATTTCCTACACTTAACTACAGTATGAATAATAAGCATAAAAATCAATACTATTAACTTTGAAAAACTATCATCAGTGCTATGATCACTGATTACCAAAAAGTGTGACGGTACGTTAGCAGCGAGCTCATCCGGGGGGGACACTTAACAGGTTAAGCTGATATAAAGGGAATGCTATTTTAGTTTTCTGCCTTAGAGCTAAGGTTGATGCTAAGGCTATGCTTTACAGTGCCTTGTAAGAGTTCCAATGTAACCCCTTAGTGGGGAAGAAGAGGAACTTCTCTATCCTGTTGGGGCCTTTAAATTTAAAGGTTAAACTTGGACATTTTTATCAACCTTGAACATCTTAGTCAAAGGTAAATTCTGGAAGAGGCAAAGTTAACCTTTGGTTTTGTGGTTTTAAGAAACATAGATGTCATTGTCAAAGGTTAAGCCTGGAAGAGGCAAAAATCAACCTTTTGTTTTGTGGTTTTAGAAAACCTAGCCGTTCATTGTCTATGCCAATGGTCAAGTTTGAAGAAAAAGTTAACTTTTTGTTTTGTGGTTTTAGAAAACCTAGAATGTATTTGTGAAGGGTAAGCCTGGAAGAGGCAAAGTTAACCTTTTGTGTTGTGATTTTTAGAAACTTATAACATCTTTGCGAATGGTTAAACTTGAAGGTAAAGTTAACTTTTTGGTTTATGGTTTTAGAAAACCTAGATTGTATTTGGGACGGTTAAGCCTGGAAGAGGTAAAGCACTTTGTGAAGGAACACGAGGTCCTCTTTGATGTATTGGATAGGCTAGTGCATGAGAACTAGCTCCATATCTTCTACCTTTATTGAAGGTAAACATTCATAATGTGAGCAGCAGTTGTAACTCATTTAGTGTTAGAGTCAATTTGTCGCTCCAGAATAGGATTGATGTGGCACAGTAGAAGTACAGTTCAGTTTTTACCCGCTCACTACCTTAAGTTTACAGAATTGTGTTTGAAAACAGTAAAGCCCTTAATCCACTACTAGTAGTAGTGGGTAGTCTTTTCCTGAACCGAAAAAAGAGCAATTCTTTAGGCTCTTTTGTTTAAATCCCTGGTTTTAATATTTTGGGGAGTGTGAAGGTAATTATTTTAAGTGACTGTCATTTTATAGTGCTTTTGGATCCAGGCACAGGGGTCCCTCATACTGCTTGCGTTTCATTCTGGCTGAATCGAAGCGGTTTTCTCCGCAAGGCTGCTCTTTGCTGCATATGTATGAGAGCCTTGCTCCTTGAATGGAATCCAACTTCTGGTGGCAGTAAAATCCACCAAGGATTCCAGTTCAGGTGAGAATGTTTTGGGTTTCGTGCAAGAAACCTTTAGCTTGAATGGCTGAGTGGAATTTTGTCTAGCTGCACTACCCACCATCCTCTTCTTAATGTGGGAATCAGCTAACTTTAACAGTAGGTAAGATTCATTTCAAATAATATAAATTTTCATAATAAAATTTATTTGGATACTTACCTACTGTTAAAGTGGAACCACCCAGCCTCCCCACAACTTAGTGGGCTGTCAAGGAGAATTCTTACAATAGCTAAACATTTGAAACACACCTGGTGGAGGGCAGGTAAACTAGACAGTCATCCGGGCAGCCATTCGATTTTTTGTTTGAATGCCGACTCGCCTAATCGGCGGGGAGATATAGCTAAGTTTAACAGTAGGTAAGTATCCAAATAATAAAATTTATTATGAAAATTTATATAATATATATAATAATAATATTAATATTCAGACTGAAATGCTTGATAACAGGAGAGTCAACTGGGGTCAAGTGTTCATTTGACCATTGTTGCTAAAACAGAAAACGTCTTTTCTGCTCAGTACAAGTGTATCGCTATAGTTGCACATGTATTTGGCGCACAGTGGACAGAACTTAATCTAACCTTTTCTAAATTCTCATAGAAACATATCTTTTTTTTGGGGAGCCCTCCAATAGTCCAACAAAATGATTAGTAGTCCTGTTGAACTAACTTATAAATGTGAGAGCTGACAAGGTAAGGTAGCTGTGTATGTAGTCCAGCATTGTTGAAATGGGAGTAAGTCTAGGTCTTAGTGCATTTAGTATTTCCTTACTTTTTTCTGTATCATACATTTTTTCCTTGCATTTCTTGTATAAAAATCAGCAAGTTTGATTTAAAATTAGGGCAGCGTTGCTTATCTGTGTATTGTCTCTGGAACCAAAGTAGCTATGGTTGTTGGTTGATGGATAATTCCATGAAAAAAATTAGGATTCACTTTGATTTTCTCTAAGGTATGTCCAAATTGTTTCCATATTTGAGTATTTAGTGAATTAAAACATATATGTGAAACAGGGACAGGTTTTTATTTTTAAGGTTTAAGAGCCTCCTTCCTAAGGTGTGATTTTGTTGAGTAGGAAGGTCATATACAAGTGAAAGTACCTTTAATGAGATTGGATATGATGGCAATAGAGAGCGAATCGACGTTAATATACTGGTGCCATATCTGGAGCAGAGTATGTTGATCTGCCTCATTAAGAACCTAGGTGGATTTTAAGATCCATAAATAGATGTCCTATTAGTGACACAAGTCAGCTTTGTTTCTTGATGAGATGTTGCTTCATTACATTGTTTTGAGAACTGAATTTTACATCATAAAGATTGTAATAATTTTATCATTCTGATTGTGTTGTTGATTATCTACTGGGACCTTTACCATCTGAAGACACAACCTATGTCATCAACTGATCTGAAGATATGATCGTGTTGGGTATTTACCATTTGTTATTTGTCATCAACATCTGGATTACTATGAATGTACTGTGATAATCCAAATTTTTATTGTGAAAACAATGCAGCATTCGTTAATTGTTAAACAGTCAGTGTTTCAGTGTCAGTCCTGTGGTAGGGCTATAAGAATACTACCACCTTAAGTCCTTAGTATTGTAAAAGGCGACTAAAAGTACAGCTGCTGCCTTGCAGTCTTACTTTTTTAGTAAAAGGCTAGGCCCACCGCCAATAACTGTGGGAACTGCTACCAGCCTAACAAAGGCTTTTCTCAGGCTGGTTAGTAGAACCTTGGACCTCAACACGAATCCGTTCCAGAAGAAGCGTTGAGCTGCAGTTTACTCGAAATCTGAATCAGTTTTTTCCATAAGAAATAACTGAAAATGGATTAATCTGTTCTTGACCACCACTTATTACCCCAACCTTGCCTTTTTATACAAAGCATTACCATTAGATAAATTCAGAGTTAAATAACATATCTTATTAGACTTCTGTATTTTTAAATGTACTATAATGTATAAAAAAAAACTGGCTTAAGTCCAATGCGGCCATATTACCGATGGTTGACTGAGCGCCATAGCCTAGGCTATGTATAGTATGTACTATAATGGGTAGTCACAAAACTTGTTGCTAATAATAAAGAAAAAACATTGACAAACAAGCCTGATTATTTCAGTAAATTAATGAAATATTAAAAATGAGATGCCAAATCAGTCAAACAAATGCCTTGTTCATACTTTTCAATAATCTCCTCCTCAAGTTCAGTGGTGGTTCTTACTATTTTCATCCTCTGCTTGTCTGCAATAGCTGTCTCGGGATCCATGATTGAATAAGAATACAGTACAGAAAGCCTAAAAAACGAAGGAAGTATTTCTGTACAAGTGTGTAACCCCACAAAACAATAACAACAGAGTGAGCTGGCTTTAAACAACAGTGCCAACTAGCAGTGACTCACCGAAACACTTTTATCAGAATGAACCCCCATATATCAGTGTAGGACTGTCTGTAAATATGTCTGAAACTTCTGTAACATTTCCTTGCTTTAGCAAGCAAGGTTGATATAAAGAGACTGCTTCTCAACTAGTTGTGTTGACAGTGCACATTAGTCCTTGTGGTCTCTTCCCACTTGGCCATCCAACTTGAACTTTTTCTGTTTCTGATTTTCACCCTTGAGAATGAAGAGTTGCCTCCAAGATATATTACTATGAAAACAAGATCACTGAATATATTATTAATATGATGTTCTAAATACAGAAAATTGGAAATATAGAAAATGGGAATTCACCACAGATCGAGTTAATTCGGTAAGATAGAAATAAGTAGGAACATTCTTGTGAGAGTAAGAAGAAGACATGGTAGTTGATCACAAGAATACATGAGATAACCAGGGAAGGAGTTCAAGGAACAAGTTCTTCTTCCTCGGGTTCTGTTCTTTGCAAAAATTGCAATCAGCAAAATGCAGAGCAAAATTTGAACTAGTGACCCTGTCTGTATCTATGAATGTTCGTAACTTGAATGTTCATAAGTAGGTTGGTGTCTGTAATGCCTCTGCGGTTGTGAAAGAGAAGGCATATGCCAACATTTGGATGTGAAAACTTGCATGCATCACCTATTATTTCAGTTTACAGTATGTTCAGTGAAGCAGGACCTTAAAGGTTTGGATATTATGTAACTACTATGGTTTATAAGCCTTGATACAGTAATAAAAAATCAAGCTTTTAATATTCTCACCTCTCTTATCTTGCAGGCACATGCCGTTGACCCTTTGAATTTACGTGGATCGGATTTGCTGGCTTGTCTGCTTGCGGGAGACAAGAGGAACCGAGAGCTGGAAGAACTTGCCATGACTACTACCTCTGTAACTGATACGGCTCCCCAACCTTGGATCACCATGGGCTATTACTGTCAGCTTAGTAAACGAGCAACGAAGGCCATTTATTTCGCTCACAAGGTACAGTCAGAACATGGAATGCTCCCACCTAATAATTGAAGTGTCTTACATTTTTTTTTAAGGAGAGTCTAGTTGAAAGAACAATCCTGATCTTAACTAGGCTTGAAGAAAACTTGAAAAAATGTAGAGCTGCTTTTGAATGCCTAAATGTTTTTAGAAATATTACTTTGCAGATATATAAAACTTTTGACACATCATGTAAGGCCAAATTCATCATTAAAAAGAATTTGATGTTTATTGGTATATAAGCAAAAAAGTTTGCTCCAAACTTTTAGTGTCAAAGACAGTGCAAACTATTCATAAGTTGTTGACTACATAGGGTTCAAACGTAAAGTTTTGTGTATTCTACTCTTCATATTTGATCTAGTCAACTACATAATAATGATAAGTTTCCCCACAGGTATAAGAAGACATATATAAGATATTAATTGGCCTGCTTCCTTTTAGGCATGCTCCATTAACCCACGCAGTGTCGAAGGTCTTCTGTTGAAAGGGACTTTACTCTTAGAACTTAAAAAGCTGCAGGAAGCTGTCATGCACTTCAGAGAGGCCATGCAGATAGCTCCTCATCGCTTTGAGCCTCACAAAGTGAGTGTTTACTATCTCTGTACATAGGGTAATGCAGAAGTTGTGTGTGTGTGTGTTTTTTTTGCTAAGTAGGATCTGTCATGTTTAATACTGTAATAAGAAACTTGTTTTGTAATTTAATGTCATTCCAGGCTCTCTTGATATGAAAGAGTGCTTATTTTTTATAATGGTAATGATAATAGTACTTTATTAGCAAGAGTGCTCGAAGGGTGCGAAGCTCCATCAAGGTGAGCAATCCTCTTTTCGTAAAAGTTAAGTCATTCTCCCTAAATTTAATCATTTTTGGCTAGAGGGATGTTACTCTCTGTCGTCACCTTAATGTCTTTATTTCTTCAGATGTTGCTCTCACTCATTTTTGGCTTATTTAAGAATGAGACCTTTTGTGCTAGCCCTTTTGAATCTATGTAAAAGATTTTAGGTGAGATGGACTTGTGTTTGTAAAAGGCAGGGAAAGAACACTAACCAGTATTGAGTGAGTTATCACCTTTTCTTTTGTCACAAAAAAATTTTTCATGGGTAGCATACAGATGAACATCTGTGACAAAAATTGCTACAATATGCAACAAGCACTTATGAGTGTAAATCTCCATCAGGTGTAGAATAATACGCTACTATTACGGAACAATTGTCAAGGTTATTTGTTCCGCCACGTTATACAAACCATCGGTCCTTTAAATAAGGAATTACTATTCGGCGCCAGCTGGACCGGTCATAAGATTTACTAACAAGGTAGTTCGGCAGTAACTGCTTGTCCGATGGTCAGGAGTCCTGCCCGACTGGAGGTAAACATACCACTTTGCTTTCGACCGCTGTCAGGTGAAGACGTATGCTTGCCTCTCTGCCCGCCTCTATTGTGAGATTGTTTCAAGCTTACTTACTTTTCAACCTGTTTCTTAGAATACAATACTAGTGTGAAGTGACTGTAAGTACTCATATTGTTATTTGTTTATTTTTGGTAGTATTGCATCGCTGGATGGACCATGGAGTCCCATGAATTGGAGAAGCCCTCTCGCCCCCCATCCAACTGGAGAGTGTGTCCTGGAGGGGAAGGCCGTAAGTGTGGGGCTTTCATGTCCAGCGATGTTGTGGACCCTCATCCGTTGTGTACCAGGAGCCGAGGGCATGAATGCTCTCGGTCCTAGTTGGAGCTGTATGAGGAGAGGAAGAGGCCACGTAGGGCCGCCAAGGTGCCGTTGGATAGCTCTCCCTCGACACCTCTGGTGACTGATACGTCGTCATCTTTTCTCCCTCCTCATCAGCTCATGTGTATGGCTCTCTTCCCTTTGGGGGACATGTCCCCCCCCCGCCTCTTCACTCGATTTGTCGAGTGCAGAGGAGTGAGGGCGACACCTCGACCTGGAGTTGTACTCGGGGTCTTCTCTCCGCTCAGGGTGGGATTTTTCCCCCGCTGGACAAACAGGAACCCCCCCCCCCCCCCTTAACCCGACTGTTGCTTCCTCAGGTGTGTTTACCTCTGTGGGTGGGGATCTTCAGCAGGTGTGGTGCTCGCAGACTCTTCCGGGCACTCCGAGTATTCAGGGGCTCATCCATCATCTTGCTGCAGCCCCTGTCACTCATGGGGTGGAGACAAGGATGACTACGACTGTGTCGACACCAGGTTATGCAGCTCCGCCTCACCTGGTGTATACCCAGCACCTGACCACGGTCACCCCCTCGGCTGTGGTACAAGCTCCGTTGCTGTATGTGTCCTGTAGGGAAGTGGTTCCACCTCCACCTGGTTTTGCTGTTCTCGCTCCTCCACCTGACTTCGAGTGCCCGAAGAGCTCGCCCTTAGATCATCCTCCTGTTGCCGTCACCGTACCTGCTGCCCCTGTTCCTGCCCGTGGAAGTGCTGCTGCTCCCGCAGGTTCTTCCGGCCAGGTGGAGTCAAGTCCCGTTGCCATAGCAACCGCCCGAGCTCCAGCCTGGATGGAAGACCTGTCTTGTGTCCTCTTGAAGTTGGCGAAGAATAAGTCAAGAAGAAGAGGAAGGTGTCGTCGTCTTCTGCCGCCTCTTCCCCTTCGACTTCTAAGGTCCCCCAGCCGAGGAAGATGAAGGTGGCATTCCCCTCCACCAGGGTTCTACAGCCGACTTTCCTGGTGGAGAAGTCTAAGAGGGCTGGAGACTTGTGATAGATCTCTCTCCCTTGAACCGTTTCATTCGCCAGACTCGGTTCACGCTGGAAACGGCACGCTCAGTGCTCGACTCCTTCAGGGAGAATGATTTCCTTTCGGTGGACCTGAAGGATGCATATTTTCAAATACCCATCCACCAGTCCTCCAGGAAGTACCTTCGCTTTATTCTTGATGGGACGGTGAACCAATTCAGGGCAATTTGTTTCGGTCTCTCAACCGCCCCACAGGTGTTCATGCGAGTGTTCACTCTGGTGTCGGCTTGGGCCCATTCGGTCAGAATACATTTGATGAGGTATCTCGATGATTGACTGGTCCTGGCGAGCTCCCTCTCTCAGTTGCTACAGGACAAGGATCGACTCCTCTACTTATGCCGCGATCTGGGAATCGTGGTAAATTTCAAGAAGTCAGATCTCAAACCCAAGCAGAGGATAAAGTACCTGGGCATGCTGATCGATATGGTAGCAGCACGAGTCTTCCCCACAGACTGGCGGATCAGCAGGTTCAGGGAGGCAGCCAGACGGTTCCTGTCACGACAGGAACAGTCAGCTCTGCAGTGGCAAGTCGTGATTGGTCACCTGTTGTCACTAAAGAAGTTAGTCCCTCACGGGCGTCTTCACGTGTGGTCTCTTCAATGGAGACTAAAGGAGTGCTGGTCACAGGCACGGGATCCACAGTCCTTCCTGGTTCCTCTTACGGAGGAAGTAAGGGAGGACCTGGACTGGTGGCTAGACAACAGGAACCATTTAATAGTAGTGCCCCTGTGCACTCCCCCTATGGAAATGCTTCTGTTCTCAGACGCTTCGACCGAGGGTTGGGGCGCACACCTGGAAGAGTTGCTGGTTGCAGGAGTGTGGAACCATCATGACAGGCACCCTCACATCAACTTCCTGGAACTCAAGGCTGCGTTTCTTGTGCTCCAAGAGTTCCGGGAACGACTGATGGGGACACTCATTGTTATTGATGAGCGACAACACCACGGTAGTGGCATACGTCAACAAACCAGGGGCCTAGTGTCCCTCCCGTTGCACCAGTTGACGATGCAGGTGCACGAGTGGGCCATAGCTCACTCGGTAGAGCTATCAGCCAGATACATTCCAGGCAAGAGGAATGTAGTGGCAGACAAGCTCAGCCGCCAGAATCAGGTGATTGGGACTGAATGGTCTCTCCACCCAGACATGGCGGAAAGGCTCTTCAACCTGTGGGGGCATCCAGTAGTGGATCTGTTCGCCACCTGTCACAACAGAAAACTTCAGGTTTTCTTCTCAGTTGTGCCAGACCCATGGGAAGCTGCAGAGGACACGTTCCAACATGTGTGGGACAACCTCGTAGTGTACGCCATTCCCCCGCTCTACCTGATTCGCAAGGTGATCAGCAGAGTGGTGATCACTGCGAATCTTCGGATGATTCTGGTGGCACCCGCCATTTGGTATCTGGACCTGCTGGCTCTTCTCTCGGAGGCACCACGAGATTCCCCCATGGCACAACCTGCTGTGTTAACCAAATGTAGAACGGTATCACTAGGCAGTACATTCCCTGTGTCTTCACGGCTGGTGGTTATCCACCATCTCTTGTGAGTGAGAGGCTTTTCTCGCCGAGCAGTAACAGAGATGGCTGGATACCTCAGACAGTCCTCTGCAGCAGTATACTAGGGAAAGTGGTCCGTCTTCTGTGGTTGGTGTCGTAGACTGGGTCTCTCTCTGCTCAGAGCCACTCTTCAGCAGGTAGTGGATTTCCTCATCTTTCATCGCCGAGAGAAGCTCCTCTCTGTCTCTGCGAGGAGTTGATATTTCCTCCTCCATGGAAATATCTCTCCTAATGAGGAGCTTCGAGAGGTCTTGCCCACCCAGGGAACTCAGGTCCCCTGGGTGGGATGTGACTCTTGTCTTAAGGAGTTTGACTCGTAGACCCTACGAGCCTCTCCGGTAGTCGTCAGACAGGGATCTGACCCTTAAGACCGTCTTTCTGCTGGCCCTGGCATCGGCAAAGAGAGTAGGAGAACTTCATGGTCTTTCCTACGTTGTCAAACACTTGAGGGGATGGGGATTAGTTATGCTCGATTTCGTCCCAGATTTCATAGTGAAGACTCAGAACCCTTCGGTCCCTGATGCCAGGTTTGATTCCTTCACGATCTCCTCCCTGGAGGACTTCACCGATAATGATGAGGAAGAGATGCTGCTTTGTCCTGTGAGGGTGCTACGGCGCTATTTGAAGAAAACTCGACACCTCAGGCCTGAGTGTCGATGCCTCTTCATTAGCACCGGGGTGACCAAGAAAGAAGTGTCCAAGAACACTGTTTCTTTCTGGCTTCGTGAGGTAATCAGGAAAGCGTACGACTCCGAGAGGAGTGCCGACACCAGTACCTTTCGTCCGAGAGCCCACGAAGTTAGAGGCATGGTTCAACCCTTGCATTCCGCAAGAACTTGTCCGTCGCACAGGTGCTGAAGGCAGGGGTGTGGTCCAACCAGACCACCTTCACCTCCTACATTCGGGATATTGCCAACAGGTCCTTGGACACTTTTTCCTTGGGACCTGTGGTGGCTCCTCAACAAGTTGTGTAGCTTACCCAGCTCCTTTACAGGACAAGGTAGCAGCTCGTCCTTGTGATATCGCATGAATGGAGAGTGAATGAGAGTGTGACTGGCTCCTCTTCCTTCTCTTTTCTTCCCTTTCCCTGCGGGCAGAGGGTAGCGGTCGTCACAATGCTGGACAGGACGACGGTGCGGGTAAGCTACGTAACCGAGCTCCATTCTATCCCTTTCATTAGGGATAAAAGCGTTTATCTGTCCCTTCCCTAGCAAGGGGGGAAGCGGACACCAGTAAGAAACAAGCCCAATACTTTATATTTTGCTTCTTACTTAGGACATTAGTTGGTCCAGAGTTCTGGCCACTGATCCTGCAGTTCTCACTCCGATTAGTTGGACAGAGGCTAGGTTCCCCCCCTTTGCTTTTACGACCAGTGAGGGAACCCAGGTTGGCCGAACACCAGTCTGTTCACAAGACTCAGATTCCTCCCACCAATAAGTAAGTCTTCCTTATAGAAAGGACAGATGGTTTGTATAATGTGTTGGAACAAATCATAATTTTTGAAAATAAACTGTATTTTTCCTAACTATACAAACCTGAGGTCCTTTACATATAGAGTCGCTTCATGCCACCCCTCACACTGTTCCTGGGCCAAAAGCAAAGTGGTATGTTTACCTCCAGTCAGGCGGGACTCCCGACCATCGGACATGCAGTTACTGCCGAACTACCTTGATAGTAAATCATACGAACGGTCCTGCTGGCACTGAATAGTAATTCCTTATGTAAAGGACCTCAGGTTAGGAAAACACAATATACTTTCAAAAACTCTGATTTTAAAACAAATATTTTTCCTAAGTCTGTAATTTTCAGGAGCACCGTAAAAGCACTTAAATTTGATGTCCAACATTTTCTTGTCCAGTTAATCAGGTCTTCTTTCCATGCAGTGGGTATAAGTACTTGACAGTACAGGATTGTTGGTCTTGCTGACATAGAAAGAAAAGAAAGTTGCAGGTACAGCACAAAAGTCTGTAGCCATTATGACAGTATTATTTTAATGTATAATAAACAAATTAAAGCATAGTAAACCTGTTGTTGAAGTGTGTCTGTCATCATCACTGAAAAGATGTAGAATTGGTATGCCTGCTGAAAATTGGGTGCATTCTAAAAAGATTTTGTCAGAATCTTCAGAATTGTCAGTCTGTTAAGTTATGAGAATTTTATAGAACTGTAATTAATAAGGTAAGATTTGTTTGTTCCGACACGGCATACAAACCTTCGGTCCTTTTACAATAGGAAGGTACTAGCGGCAGCTGGATAGGTCGTAAGCTTTCGAACAAGGGGTTCGGTAGTTAACTGCTTGTCCGACAGGCGCGCGCGCGCGCGACTGGGAGGTAAACAAATCACTTTTGCTTTCGGCCTGCTGGCGTGTGGACGTGTATCATCGCTCTCTGCCCGCTTCATCGTCGTTGCTTTCGCATGGTTGTGTTTTTCTTTTTCTATTTATCTAGTGAAACTGAATTGTAAGTACAATCATTTCATATTTATTTCCATTGAATTCAATTGTGAATTAAAGGATCTTGGTTTCACCACGCCCTCCGATTACCCGAGTGCCGGGACTGAAGGGCCGTAAGTGCGGGAATTCATTTTCCCAGAAATGATCCTCGTATTGTGTATGCTCGGTGCGAGGGCGGAGAGCGCTCGCTCTGAGCGTATATTTTGGTTGGAAATGTGTAGATGAAAATCGTAAGTAAGTGCTCTTTTCATTTATATTTTTTTTTTACCTGTATGCTCGTTGCCGAGCGAATGCGCTCGGCACGAAAACTTATTCTGTATGGAAGTGGAATCACAAGTACAGTATTCTTTTTCATTTTCATATATATTATTTTGATTGTAGCAATACTCATTTTGGATCAGTTTCCGAGCTTACCCGGAAATTGATCCTTTCCCCTTTTTATTTGAATGAAGTGAAATCGCAAGTGCAGTTCTTTTTCATTTTCATATTTTATTGAGATTGCATTGTTTACTTGGATCAATGTTTCCGCTATTTCCCGGGAATTGATCCTTCCCCTTTTTATTTGTATGAAGTGAAAATCGCAAGCGCAGTATTCTTTTCATTTTCATATATATTTTGATTGCATCAATTCATTATGGATCAAGGTTTCCATTCATAATCGGGAATGGATCCTTTTACCCTTGCGCTCGGTACCGAGGGCGCAAATGCGCTCGATCCGAGCCCTTATTCATTGTGAAGTGAATCGTAATGCAAGATTATTTTTCATTTTATTCCTTTTATTATTGATTGCATCAATATTATTTGGTTCAAGTTCCGCTCAGTCAGGGAATTGATCCTTATGCCCTTGCATTCGGGCCGAGGGCACGATTGCTCTCGGGCTCTTATTATTATTGTTGGGTACATGGGTGCTGTGCAGAGGTGGGGAACGAGACCCCGCTCAGCTCCCACAGATGGCCCTTCCCCTTGGGGGGGGGGGAGGTTATCTGCGTTCTTCTCCTCGCCCGACCGTCGAGCGCGGGGGAGGGCGCTCGGTGAACCCGATGTAAATTGTATTCGGGGTCTTCCACTCGTTCGGAGAGGGCTCACCCCCCCGCGCGAGGGGACTTCCCCCCCACTAATCGCTACTACTGTTATTTCCGCAGGTGCTACTGCCACGAGGGTGGACCTTGGTGAGGTATGGGCGTCCTTCCATTTCCATTTGCAGGGCGTGCTAGTGTCCAGGGGCTGCGGTTCTATGTCTGGGCCTACTGCGGTCACCCATGGAGTGGTGACCACGCTCCAGGTGACGACGTCCCTCCTCACCTGGTGTACTCGCCTCACGTGGTAACAGTCTTGCCTACAGCCGCTGTGAAGTGCCGTTCGCCGTACCGAGAGGGGGCGTGCCGCCGCCGCTCGTGGTTGCCGCGCTGCCGCGACCACACTTCCGCTGCCCTAGAGCTCGCCCCTGGACCTGCCGCCGGTACCAGGATGTTGCTGGCTGCTGCTCCACTTCCTGTGTTTCCGGTGCTGCCTGCCGTACCTGCCGATTCTGGGCTGACTGTCCATGCAGTTGCTGCGCTGGCTGTCCCTGCAGTTGCTGCGCTGGCTGTCCCTGCCGTTGCTGCGCTGGCTGTCCCTACTGATGCTGTGCTGGCTGTGCCTGCTGTTCCTGAGATGCCCATACCTGCTGACGTCGTCCCTGTTAGTGGTGGTACTACCCCAGACTTTGGTCTGTCTGTACAGGTGCGTCCGGGCCCTGTGGCTTCGGCTACAGCAGCCCCGGCTCCGCCCTGGATAGCAGATCTTACGTCTGTCCTGAGGAAGCTGACGAAGAAGAGGAGGAAGGTGTCGTCGTCGTCGTCTTCATCTTCTTCATCGTCGTCGGCTGCCGCCTCTTCCCCTTCGACTTCTAAGGCTTCACAGCCGAGGAAGAAGAAGGTTGCCTCCTCCCTCCTAAGAAGTCTCCCTCGGGAGCTTCTCGGGACCCGTCTCACCTCGGTGGGACGGGAGGGTTCCTTCCGCTGGTCCTCCTGCTCCTTCGGGAGCGGGGCCCGTCTCTTCTTCCGCAAGGAAGAAGACTACGGGGACCAGAGGGGTACCGGCTAACACCGGTATTTCCTCGCCTGGTGTCAGTGGTTCTGCCACTGCATCAGGGTCCGTCTCGGCCTCTCGTTCGCGGGAGGTACCGAGTGTACGGTCGCCTACCAGCGACCGTGCAGCCAGGAACCAGACCTCTGAGTCCGCTCAGCGTCAGGTTCACGGCACGGGGCGGAAGACTGGTGACAGCCGCTCACGCGACTCTCACCAGACCAGCTCTCGCTCTCGCGGCGACCAGCTGGCTACCCGGGGACGTGACGGTCACGACCGGCCACGGGCTGAGGCTGGGAAGAGGTCCTCCCGTTCGCCGGTGCCAGCCACGGCTGGAACCAGCGACGTGACGTGCCGTGAGGACAAGCAGCCGGTCTCACTGTGACAGTGGAGCCTGCAGGTCGCCTGACCGTCGCTCTCACAGAGAGCGATCGGGTACGGCAACCAGCACCAGCTCTTCTGACACTCGAGATCGGGGCCGCTGTGCTCAGTCCAGCCGTTCTCCACAGCGAGACGGTTCGACCAGGCCTGCAGCTCGATCGCCACCGCGGGTTGACGATCGCCTGCAGCCCTCCAAGCCTGCTGGTTCTGCCAGCGAGCGAGGAGGGAGCGTCAGGTCTGCCTCTCCCGTACCTTCAACCTCCTCGGGTTACACCGGGAGGAGCGAGGTATTGAGGAGTGATCGTGAGGGGTGCGCCCCTCATGATCCCACCACGACGCCCTACGTGCCAGGCACGGTTCTTGGACCGGCCAGGACGTATGCGCAAGTGGATGGAGAAGACCGAGAGGGCTGTCGCTGTTCCCCCTTCTTAGGAGGAAGGTTCTCGGAATATGCTCTTGTTCGAAGGGCTTAACGGTCCCACTCTGCAAGATGCTGTGACTTCCGAGATCCAGAGGAACTTTGCCGAGGTTATGGCGCTGATTCGTCAGCACAACGACCTCGGGGAAGGATCGCCGCTCCCACCAGCAGAGCCACGTCTCGGCTCGAGTCGTTTTGGGGCCCGAGAGGGAACCCAAATCGACGGTGGGTCTGCCGCGATCGGAGCTTGCCGACTGTGTTGAACCAGGTAGTCTCTCGTCTCCGGACAAGAAGGCTCTCTCAGTTCTGGCCGGTCGAACAAGCTACTTCACCTCCTCTACTGCGACAGAGGCGTTTCTACGTGTCTTCGGACACCGTATTTGAATACCCCTTCGGTCCTCCTGAGGTTTCGACCTCGACGAGGACTGGAATGAGTCGGAGGACGGTATCGGCTCTCTCCTGTCAGGTGTCGATCAGCCCCACCCAGACGACGTTCACAGTGGCGGCAGACCCTTACCTACCAGTATGAGTTCGTAACCCTCCTCGGTGGGAAAACGTTTTCTCCTGACGATACGTTTTCTCAGGCTCTGAGAGGCCATCGCCGTAAGGCGATGGCTGCTCCTTTTCTTCTCCAACTGCTAGTTCCGCTGGGAAGGCGAGCCAGTATCCAATTCCTCCCCCATTCCCTCTCTCCTTACGGCTACGAGGGAAAGGGGAGGGATCCTACAGAGATTTCTCTGTAAAGATCCCACGTTAGGGGCTGCGCTACCGGGGGGACCTTCGGGTCCTACCTGACATAAGCCCCGGTCGTTGAGGAGGGATCCTGCCCCTTTCTCGATTTCTACGGGAATCGGGAGGATCACCAGCCGATATCGTTTGACGAATTCGGTGGGGGGTTTTGCAGAGTGCTTAGAATTCTACGGAATTTCTAGCGCACTCAGAGTGTTCGAGTTTTTTACGATCTCCAAACACTTAGGCGAGACCACGGTCCAAAGTGAGCGAGAATCCCCGATAATTGTTACACGATAATCGGGAACCTCGCTTTATGCTCGAATTCCTGTAATTTCTAGCATTTGGAAGAAGACTGCTGCTGAAAGAAGAGTATCTCACAGTAGGCGATTAACCTGTGGAATAGAGAAGAACGGACGGGAACTTCCAGTTTGGCTTGAACTATCGTCTTCGGTATTCTGTTCACCATTGAAGCTTTCCTTTGGGAAGACTTCTCCTTCACTCTCTTGACTAGAGAACGAAGGCGGTCGATCTCCAATCCTTATTCTCATTCCTCGAGAGGAAAAGAATTTAGGATGGAGGTCGTGGTACAGAACCTACAAATATACTACGTATATTACCCTCGCGACATGATTCTTTTAACAGTTGAATTGTCCGGGGGGTAGGCACATACCGCCGTAGTTAACTCTACGGTTTGTGACCGAGACGAATTGTATCTTAATTGAACTGCAACTCGGGGTTGCCTGCAACCTCCCAGCAGTTATCAGTTTCGATTTTAGATACTTGGTATTGTCATGACAACACCAAATCAGCTTTTGTATTTTTTACCGAAAATCCGTTTCGGTTAAATATAATTGCTCGAGCGTATTCTTTATGCTCGATGGTTCTAGCCGAACGCATTCCTTCGTGGAATAATGGATTACCTGGCAACTCAGGATGACGAGTCACCGAGAGCTACTGCGTATTGAACTGCCTGATAGCGGCTCAGTATCAGCTAGGTCTCGGAGATGCACGGTCGGTTACGTCTCTCTCTCCCCTGGTTTGATTGACTACCGAACCGTATCTCTGCCCAACAATCATGGACTTAGGTCTCTGATTAACGGGGATTCTCGCAATAATGAAGGACCATCTACTGCTGTGACGCTCGATTTCATCGCTTTCGACATTGCGAGAATTTTCAACAGATATCTCTTGGACTCTTTCATCTTTCTGTTTACCGCACGGTAACAGAAGTCTGTACTAGTCACCCGCTGCATCGCACCGCGATAATGCGAATGATTTTTTGCAGACATCTGAGTTTGTCTTCAAAATATCTCGTATTCGCAGGTGTGCAATTATTCATTGCTCGCCCCGAATTAACAGATATGTCAGAAGACATCGCCTACTCTCCGACCTGACAGCTCTACTTCCAAATGTTCAGCCCATGAGAAGCAGTTCTTCAGGCAGTATTTCCCTGTCTTCATTACTGAAAAGCGCTCCGCTTTTATTGCAACTACGATCCTCACCGGACAGCAATGAATAGCGGTTAGCGTTCTCAGTCTTTGTAGCACAGGTTCAGAATCTTGAGAATCCTTCTCTCGGTTCAGCTGTGAAGACGTAGGTTGCATTTTCTGTACACCTTCGTCTTCAACGACACATAGTGTTGTTTCTCCTTAGCCGAGAATCAACTATACTATACCTCGGTTTCTAGAAGGCAATTGACTTTCGCCTGTTGGGCACATGCCTTAAGAGAGTCATCACCTTGCCTTCTGGCATCGTGACAAACAAATTATTTGTTTAGTCTCTTGGCATAACCCTTTTAAGGCGAAGGTCACGTGACTTGCTCGGGTGCTTGGACAACTTGCCTCCTACCGAACGCAGTCAGTCGGTAGCTGTCAGAGCGCCCAAGTCTGTTACGAACTTCGCTGTGGACTTGGTTCGGTTGTTCCATAACAGTCTTTTCTTCGTCCTAACGGCTTGTCACAGTACCCATACCATCGACACCCACCATTGAGTGTCGGTGTCCTATCGCCACTACCGAAAGAACAACTTCGCTGCAGACGGATAGACCAGTATGGGTACAGGACATCACCGAAGTCGAGAAGAGGGATAGGTCATACGACCATTCCCTTCTTTTCCTCTGAGGTAATTGCATGACTTTTCCTGCGAAGTCAAGCATCCAGGGGATGGGGATTCGTGACGCTCGATTTCGTACCGAATTCGTAGCGAAGACTCTGAACCCTTCGGTTCCTGACGATCGGTTAGAGTCCTTCACAATCCCCTCCCTAATGGACTTCACCGCCTTCGATGCGAAGGAGATGCTGCTTTGTCCTGTGAAAGCGCGACCGCGCTTTCTGAAGAAACTCGACATCCCAGGCTGAGTGTTGAAGACTCTTCGTCAGCACCAAGATGACCTAGAAGTACACTCCTTCGAGTTATACAAGAACTTCTCCGTGGCGCAGGTACTGAAGGCCTGAAGGCAGGGGTCTGGTACAACCAGACCACTGGCACCTCCTTCTACCTTTTGGATATTGCCCACAGGTCCTTGGATCGTTTTCCTAGGACCCGTGGTGGCTGCTCAACACGTTGTGTAGCTAACCCAGACCCTAGCAGGCTGAACAGCATCGAGTCCTGGTGTGACTGTAAGAATAGATAAGTGAATGAGAGAGTGACTGGCTTCTCTTCCTATCTTTTTCTCCCCCCCCCTCTACCTGTGGGTAGAGGGATACGGTCATCACCTTGCTGGATAAGGACGAGATACCGGTGAGCTACTCGACAGAGCCCCATCCTATCCCTTTCACTAGGGATGGGAGCGAATATCCACCACTTCCTCCTACAAGGGGGGGGAAGTGGATGCCAACAAGAGACAAACCATAACTTTATGTTGCCTCTTGCAAAATAGGAACTTGTTCTTGTTTGCTGGTACGAAGAGATACGCTTGCCTCTCTCTTAGTACTTGGTCCAGAGGTCTGACCATTGATCCTGCGGTGCACACCCGATCAATCGGACAGAGGCTTGGATCCCTCCCTCGCTCTTACGACCAGGGAGGCATTCCAAGGTTGGGCGAACACCAGTCTGTTCACAAAAGACTCAGATTCCTCCCACCAAGAAGTGAGTCTTCCTATTGTAAAAGGACCGAAGGTTTGTATGCCGTGTCGGAACAAATGACAATTTGTCCAAAATTGCATTTTTCCTAACTATACAAACCTGATGGTCCTTT
Organism: Macrobrachium nipponense; assembly: GCF_015104395.2. NCBI lineage: Eukaryota > Metazoa > Arthropoda > Malacostraca > Decapoda > Palaemonidae > Macrobrachium > Macrobrachium nipponense. Next base: position 48,153,394 of record NC_061095.1, on the reverse strand, counting down.
TACACATAGGTCCCACCTCATGCCACCCCTCACTCTGCAGTTTTTGCTTGGGCCAAAAGCAAAAGTGATTTGTTTACCTCCCAGTCGCGCGCGCGCGCGCCTGTCGGACAAGCAGTTAACTACCGAACCCCTTGTTCGAAAGCTTACGACCTATCCAGCTGCCGCTAGTACCTTCCTATTGTAAAAGGACCTCAGGTTTGTATAGTTAGGAAAAATGCAATTTTGGACAAATTGTCATTTCCATGTGAACAAGACTGTATGGTTAGCTATATGAGAGTTAAGATAGTTAGTTTTGTTGCTTATTTAAAGTGTCTTGTATGACTGCAAAACTGTGTAAAGCATTATTTCAAGATTCAAGTTCTCGTCTGGCATAATGAGTAATATAGTTAAAGTCTTTCACCAAATTGAAATGAAAACTGTACTGCAGGCAAATAAATGCTGCCTTGGCACCAAATAATGAGCATACTTTTATTTACAGGGCCTCGTTGATTGCTATTTAGCAATGCACCGGTCAAGAGAAGCTGTAACCATTGCCACTAATGCTTGTAAATTATTAGGTCAGACCCCAAGAGCTCTCACAGTAAGTTTCAAATTGATTTTTTCTTTTTGTGTAAGGTTTTACTGTATGGATTTCTTAGTAAATGTTCAGTGTACACCTGAAGTGTTGATGTGATTGCCTCCAGAATTTTTTGCTTTTCTGTGGAATAGTATTGGAGGAAGATGTAGAACTTTCTTAAAAAGTTTTTTTGTAAATGTTTTCATTAGATTTTTGGTTTTGTTTACACAGAAATGTTTTGATCTGTTTTTACATCTTTTGAGTATTGCAGTCTGGTGTTTTTAAAATAATGGTTCTTGTTGATTTTTGCTAATTTGTCTTATTACTCTATATAGTATTAGTAAAAGACATCTTCACAGACTATCCTCACCTTTAGTTTGCTTGGCTTTTGTCAGCCTGCAATTATAAGTACACATCATTAATAAAAGAATGTATAAAATCAGCTTTGTAAATTAATTATAAAAAAAATGTTTGGTGAACAAGAAATGAATCCAGAAGATGATCAGTTTTGTTAATGTATTGAAATAGTTAAGTAAAAGAATTTATTTTGTAAATTATGTACAGTCCTAGTAATTATGCCAATCTGATTCATCTTAATGGTTGTGAGCCTAAACTGGTTGCTTTTTTTAAACCTTTTTGGGAAATTTGTAATGTGATACAAATTTGTACATGTACATATTCAAAGAGCCCTAGCAACTTAAGTATCCCCATAGGGAATAGTGATTGCAGTGTGCTTTTTGTGACACTGAGACTTTTTAGAAGGTTACTTCTGCTGGCATCCCCACACTACCCACTAGGCAGTCCCCGGGTTACGACGGGGGTTCCGTTCTTGAGACGCGTCGTAAGCCGGAACATCATCAGAAATCCTAAGAAAACCTTACTTTTAATGCTTTGGGTGCATTGAAAACTATGTAAACTGCATTCTTATGGCATTTTTCATCAAAAAAACCTTCAAATATTGATTATTTTGCATTTTTGGTGTCATATTTCATCTGCCAGGTGAGCGTTGTAGGTGTCGTAACCCTGGAAATAATGTCTGATGAATATGATTGGAAAGCGTTGTAACCTCGGAATGTCGTAAGCCGAGACTGTCGTAACCTGGGGACTGCCTGTACTGTCTTACTTTACATCCTTTTTGTTTGGTCGCTACCTATTTGGCTGTTGTACTACTCTAGTTCAACCTTGCTCTAGTTTTCATATCTTTAAAGAAAATCACAGCTTTGAGTGTTCATTGCTCAGCCAATCTTCATCGATGATTCTAATTGCACATTACAGCATTGTACAGTGCAAGTAACATTCCTTTTATTCTGTCACTGATACAGATGTGCTTTTATGGTTGATAGTGTACAATCTCTGGTTCAGTCACACTTGTTGCACCTATGAGTTATTGAGATAAAATTAAATCATGTTGTGTGTGATTTACATAATTGTAGCCAGCTATAAATGTCAGAAAATATTTCCAGAATCCTCATTATTCCAATAATTTCACTTTCAGTATTGAATTTGGTATAGCCTGGTGTCTAGATTTAGAATTAAAACTTTATCTACAAAGTCTAAGATATTTCTTATTGATATTTTTTTTAACAAAACTCACATAGTAGCTTGTACTGCCTTTATAATTTACGTTTCTTTCATCACCAGTAAATGTCTCAGTTATCCCACCAGTGTACCTTTATCATGTTCCAAGTTTGTGAACCCTTGTTGAAGACTTAATCTGTCAGGTTAGCCCTTTAGTAGTCTACCAGTGACCTTTAATGTTTTGTTTGAACTGTGTCGTAGCCATTATCATGAAAAACTTGAGAAGTAAGTTTGAACTTACGGAAATCAAATAGGAAGTAAGGTGAGGGTAGGAAATTTTTCAAGGTGGTAGAGATATTTTGGTGAACAAGAATGCCAACTCTTGAGAGAGAGGTCAAAGGCAAACTGTTAACCTATTTAATTATTTCTGTAGACATAGATGTTTAGTTATAGTAATGAATATAGTAGAGAAAAAGACCCATTAAATGAAACGCGTGCTTTTGTTTTCTCCTTGTTTACCGTATTTTTTTTCTGTTATATTCAATAGCATCATCAGTGCAGTATTTTGTAAATTATTCGTCTTAGAATATGTATAAGAAGAAGAAAGTAGAAACACAAAATTCATTGAATGGCTCATTTTCTTGTTATCATTTTGCCAGTTAGGATGTGAATGTTTGTAGACTTTACGTCATTTGTAATACCCTTCCTCTTTTCCAGCTGTATGCTTCTGTTCTCCTCAAAGATACCATGACAGTCAGCAAAGGAAAGAGTCTGCTTGAGAAGGCTCTCAAAGAAGATCCATATCATTTGCCTGCTGTGTATCTCTTGTGTGAAGTGTATGAACAGGTAACTTTTTGAGTCTCATGTGTTTCATTTGGATTTGAGATGTCTCTGTGTAGCCAAACTTGTTAAGCACATTCGTCATGAAAGTGAATAGTACAGGATACTGAATGAGATGAAAGAGTAAAGATGGAAGCTGTGGAATTGAGCTGTTGCCAAAGTATATATAGAAGAAGGAAAGAGTGAGAGAGAGAGAGAAAAGGGAAGGAAAAGTGATGAGATACAGCAATATTCTTTAGGAAAAAGTTAACCTAGCAGAAGAGATGGCTCAATGTATGATAAGATTAAGTTAAGAGAGTGAATTTCGGAATTCGAAATGACATAATTAATCATATCAGCTTTTGAAAGCATTATGTAATGCAGGAATCTCCTTTCCTGCATAAAATGTTGCCATTAGCATTGCCATATTCTGTACATACATACTATTCCAATAATGCTAATAAATGTTTAGATAGCATAAGAGGTACAATATGGAATGTATTTAAGATTATGTATATGATAGTGATATGTGGAAATTGCCATATATTTGCAGAACCTTATTTTATAGATGTTTTTTTAATGTTTGTTAATTACCTCTATTAAGTCAATTATTGTGCATAAGAATATCTCTAACAGCCTAATGAAAATATTCTGGTACCAGTCAAATTGAATTTATGGTGGATACTCTATGCTTTGACATTGTAATTTGTATTATTTTATCTCACGATTAACTCTTTGGTCTCTAGGAACTACGTTATGATGCAGCAATTGAACTGTTAAGGAAGCAAGTGGCTGTGCAAAGTACTTGCCGTCTCCATCAAATGTTAGCGGACTTCTTTTCACACGTCCACGACGAAGAAAAAGCTGCTCACCATTTTGGTATAGCTTTGAAGTAAGTGCATTTACCCTCACTAAGATGAGTGTGATTGTTTTCTTATGATATCAGTACTAAAGCTTTGGAGGAATTATTGTTCTCTTGTTAATGTAAACACCATTTCCATATAGTATACAGACACCACCCTACTTTAGAATATTCAACTTGCAAACGTTCAGGTACAAAAAATGGGATCACAGATTAAAATAGTGTTCAGAGTGTTCCCTTTTGCCTCCTGTAAATTCATACAGTACTGTATATACAGTGTATTTTGTTTTAAGATGAAAATATGTACAGTATTACATTCACTATCATACTGTACTTAGCTGTCTCAGAATTGATCATTCTAATTTGAGATTTACCTTTGCCTTGGGGCCTCATAATGGCCATTGATAAAACTTGTTGCGTATTTTAGTAAATTCTGCTTCAAGGCTGGGAGTAGTGAACCTTATGCTCAGTTGTTCTGTTGTATGCTCTTTTGGGATTGACTTGAGTATGTTAACTCATAGTAGGGTTCAGGTTTCCTTGTGTATAAAGATGTAAGTAATGTTCTTTACAAAGATATGCTAAAGCAATGTTTCTCTTACATGATATGGATGTATATTTTTAAAGTTCAGAAAAAATTATATATAGTACACTTGAAAAAGAAACCCACAAAATCACTCTGTAACTTGTTTACTTCTAAATATTAAATTTAATTTTACTCCACACTCGTAAATACTTCGAAGTAAACAAGTTATAAAGTGATTTTGTGGGTTTCTTTTTCAATCTTCAAAAGAAAACTGAAATATGTTTTTGTATAGTACATTTATTGATTATAATGTGTATACATTTTTTTTCATGTTGATTTCAGTGTAAGTTGAAAAATTTGATTTTAACAGCATAAGAGGAAACAGTGAAATTGGGTTAAACACTAACAGCAAACATTATCAAAGTTAATTAAAGTGGTACCTCAAGATATGAAAGGCTCAACTTACGAAAAACTCGAGATACGAAAGCTAATACGAAAAATGTTACGGCTCTACATACGAAAATTGCTCAAGATACGAAAGGTTGTTGCTGTGAAGTCCGAGATTCGCCCGGACCACCGATAACAATTTTGAAACTCGCGCGCTGCCAACTGAGTAGACTCACCACCATCCTCCCGCTCTCCCATTGGTTCCTGATGCTAGTCACCGCCATGAGATCCTTCTCTCCTATTGGTCAGCATCCCTCCCATCATGCATCTACTACGTAGCGGCGTGCCTCGGCCACTCAGTAGCAGCATCGTTATCGTATGCATGTGGTATTCGTTCGTTCTAACGATTTCGTTTATTAACGTAAATTCGTTAGTGATTTCTTTGTAGTATACTTTATCGTGTTGTGTGAGAACTTTACTCCATACTTATACGTACTACATAACATAATTACGTACAGTATATACGTAGTCATGGGTCCCAAGAAACTTGAAATTCACGGAAAGAAGAGGATGCTCTCTTTGGAGATGAAGATGGAGATTATCAAGAAGTATGAAGCTGGTATGCGATTGAGTGTGATCGCCAAGGAATATGACCGAAATCCGTCGACAGTAGGCACCATCCTTAAGCAGAAGGATGCCATCAAAGCAGCTACACCTTCCAAGGGCGTCACTATTTTGTCCAGCACGAGGACCCACGTGCACGACGAGATGGAAAGGCTTCTTCTTGTTTGGATAAAAGAAAGAAATCGCTGGCGATACGATAACGGAGACGGCAATCTCCCCAAAAGGCCAGCGCTATTTTCGGCGATTTGATTGCCCAGGCCGAAGATGACGGAGGAAAAGGGACATCAACGCCAACCCCAAACTTCAAGGCTTCGCACTGGTGGTTCGAGAAATTCCGTAAACAGACTGGCATCCATTCGGTGGTGCGGCATGGGGAGGCGGCCAGCTCGGACACGAAAGCGGCCGAAGCCTTTAAAAAGACGTTCGACGAGATGATGACCAAGGAAGGCTACAGTTCTCAGCAAGTCTTCAACTGTGATGAGACTGGCCTTTTTTGGAAAAGAATGCCTCATCGGACATACATCACAGAGGAAGAGAAGAAGCTACCCGGGCATAAGCCTATGAAAGACAGGCTTACGCTCGCACTTTGTTTGAACGCCAGTGGGGATTGCAAGGTGAAGCCCCTACTGGTCTATCATTTCGAGACTCCTCGAGCCTTCAAGGCCCACAAAGTGCTTAAGGAGAAGCTTCCAGTGATGTGGAGGGCTAATGGGAAAGCCTGGGTAACGAGGCTTTTGTTCACGGAGTGGGTAAATCTGTGTTTCGGCCCAACAGTGAAGAAATTCTTGGAAGAGAAGCGCCTCCCTCTGAAATGCCTGCTGGTGTTGGACAATGCCCCTGCTCACCCTCCTGGCCTTGAGGAAGATATCCTAGCAGAGTATTCCTTTATCAAGGTTCTTTATCTTCCGCCTAACACCACCCCTCTCCTCCAGCACATGGACCAGCAAGTGATATCGAACTTTAAGAAGCTGTACACAAAACATCTTTTCAAGAGATGTTTCGACATCACTGATACCACAAACTTCACCTTGCATCAATTTTGGAAGAAGCATTTCGATGTTGTGATATGCATCCGACTCATCGACCAAGCTTGGCAGGAGGTTTCGAGGCGAACCTTGAATTCCTCGTGGAGGAAACTCTGGCCTGATGCCGTACCCGCCTGAGACTTCGAGGGATTCGACGTGGGCAAAGCTGGTGCTGCAGATTCAGAAACAGTTGACGATCCTGAAACTGTTTTGCAACTAGATCTTGACGAGATCGTTGCACTTGGCAAGTCCATGGGGCTGGTCGTTGACGAGGACGACATCAACGACCTTCTCGAGGAGCACCAAGAGGAGCTTACTACGGATGACCTGAAGGAGTTGGAGGCCATGCAACATAACGTCGTTCAAGAGGAGTGCTCTAGCAGCGGCGAGGAGGAGGAGGACCCTATGACAATGGCAGAAATTAAGGATGTTCTAGCTGCTTTTCATAAAGTGCAATCATTTGTAGAAAAAAAAGACACCCCGATAAGGTTTACACAGGTCGTATGCTTGCGCAGTTCGATGATGTTTGCCTGTCGTTTCAGGAACATTGTGAAAAGGAGACAGAAGCAATCTTCCTTGGATAGTTATTTTTTAAAGAGGCCTTTAGTACTAGCAGGAGTAAGCAAAAAGGAAGAACCAAGTGATACTAAAAAACAGGAAGTTGAAAGTGGTGATGAAGTTGAAATTTTGTTTAAAAAAAAAAAAAAAATGTACGTAAAGTATAAAAAAAGTACAAAAAAAATGTAAAAATAAAAAAAAAGACAAATTTTTTTTTTTTTTTTAGTTTTTTGTAAAGTTAAGTGTTACAGTTTTGTTAATGTGTTTTGTAAAGTTTAGTTTATGTATGTTTTCCTTACATTTTTTTATGTGTTTAAAGTTAAGTGTACGTACGTATCTGCCGTTTGTCCTCCTCCTCTGTCGCCACTTTCGGAGATAGCCTCACTCGAAAGGTAAACTTCCACATTTTACTACATGCGTACAGTATTTCTTGTATACCATGTACACTAATACACTTTATTTACAGGTAATTAGCAGTACATATTAAGTTAGGTATTGAATGGTCCAAATTATTGTATTATTTCATTGTTTATAGGTCAATTTAGCTTTATTATGAAATTTACTGGGGTGTTTTTGGAGGGCTTGGAATGAATTAGCCATTTTACATGTAAAATGCGTTCCAAGATACGAAAAGCTCATAATACGAAGGGCCCCTCGGAACGGATTAATTTCGTATCTCGAGGTACCACTGTATTGTAAATCATCCAAGACAGTAAAGAACTTCTCTCTCCTGTTCTCCAGTGATATTATAATCTTCCATCCTTGAGGAGTTCTGAAGGCTATTACTGGCCTCAAGTTGAAGCACCATTCTAATTTCCTTTACTTATTTTATTCACACTTGTCCAATGGGGTTGAGGATTATCCATTCCACTATGTTTTTGTTGCAAAGGAGTTCTTGTGTTGTTTAGCCAGTTTTCCTTTGAGAACTTTATAAAGGATAGCAATGAATTTATTTAAGTCCTCTCCATGACAGTCATGAGCCTGGAAACACCAGAGCCCTAGAGGGCATGCAGAAGATGGAGGCAGCTCCTGATGCGGCTGTTGAGGCTCCTGCCTACGACATGGAGGTCGAAGATATTGCAGACTCTGAGGTAAGACTACTTTTGGAGGTGAAACTAATATGTGTTAACCCTTTAACGCCGAAGGGGTATAATAAAAATCGTCTCCCGTATGCTGGCGGGGTCTGGGAGTGAGCGCCGAAGCGGATAAAAATAGTTTTTTCAAAAAATGACATCACGCTTAGTTTTCAAGATTAAGAGTTCAGTTTTGGCTCCTTTTTTTGTCATTGCGTGAAGTTTAGTATGCAACCATCAGAAATGAAAAAAATATCATTATCATATATAAATAATGGGATATATAGCGCGAAAACAAAATTTCATATATAATTGTATTCAAATCGCGCTGAGAGCAAATTGGTTAAAGCTGACAAGTTAATTTTTTTTCGTTGTATTGTACACTAAATTGTGGTCATTTTGGTATACAGTGGTGTCCCCCCGTATTCGCGGGGGATGCGTACCAGACCCCCCCGCAAATAGTTAGAATCCGCGAATGTTTGGAACCTCCCTCTAAAAATGCTCATAAACTCCTATCCTGAACATGCAAACACCAAAGTATCCCTAAAAAGACCATCCTTCATCAAATATACATAAAATATCCTATTATGGTTCATATTAATCTTTGAAATATTATAAATACTGTTTTAAAGTAAATCTTACATTTTATGGTTATACATAAATACATACTATGTACATACTGCATGACTTAGTTACGCATGTGAAAATAATTCAGTCCCCCCATAAGTATTCAGTCTTGCACGTTTTCTTTCATACTGTTTCTATTTGAGACATCCATTTTCTTTTTACAAAGGAAGCAATTGTATGTGAAATCACAAATACCAAATGTCTACTTAAAGTATTATCCTACATCAAATATACCATTGAATTGGTATTATTAATATCATTTTAAAGTCATCTTAAACATTTTACCATTAGAAATATATAAACAGCCAATAGCACAGAGAGAGAGAGAGAGAGAGAGAGAGAGAGAGAATAACTCCTTACGGTTTCAAAAGATTGAAATGAACGTCTGTAGGCAACTTTTTTCCCCTCCCATAAATACATATATTTCTCCAGAGAAGAGAGAAAGAGAGGACTGTGCAATTATGTTTGTCTGTCTATCAGTTCTGTTGCTGAGAGCGAGAGAGATAAAAGGAAGAAATAGAAACACCAAATGTATGACAAGTATCTTGTGGAAAGAGAGAGAGAGAGAGAGACAGTTGTCCTTACAGTATTTAAAAGAGAGAAATGGAATGATTATTGTATTTAAAATACTCAGACATGAATTTTGTACTTACAGTTATAGTACGTATTATTATTGGAAAATATTAATGATAAACTTATTACATACATGTCCATGAAAATGATCTCATCTCAGTAAGAGAGAGAGAGAGAGATTACATAAAACTATTAAATTCGTTGACCATTGTATGGCATTGTTACTTTCCCAGCTCCAAGCGTCACTGGAGTTATGAGGTAGGGAAATTGATACAGAAAAAGACGAAGGGAAGAATTTTCATTTGAAATTAGTTATCGTATTATTACTACTTCTATTATTATTATTATTATTTGAAAATGAAATAAACATGTGCATTTACCATAAAAATTCTCTCATCTCAGTAAGAAAGAGGAGTTATCCTTACAAGTGAAATGGAAAGGTAATTTTCATCTCTTTAAAATACTACCATTATGAATTTTGTAATTACAGTTTTATTATTATTATTATTATTATTATTATTATTATTATTATTATTATTATTATTAAATAACTGAAATTATCAATAAACATTTTACATACTAGTACCATAAAAATTCTTTCATCTCGGTAAAAGAGAGAGAGAGAGAGAGAGAGAGTTAGCCTTAATTAAAAGTGACATGGATAGATAAGTATTGTATTCCTTTAAAATACTATCACATAATATGAATTTTGTAATTACAGTTATTATCATTATTATTATTATTATTAATATTATTATTATTACGTATTTGAAAGTATTAAAAACATATAGTACAAGCACTATAAAAAAATCTCGAGTCTCAGTAAATGAGAGAGAGAGAGAGAGAGAGAGAGGGGGGGGGGGGGGGGGGAATTTCATGAGCACTTGATGGCAACAGCACACAAGCGCTCCTTCCCCCTCCTGTCACTTAACTTGATACGTATGACAGTTTTAGTACCTGGAGTTAGAGAAAGAATACTGGGATTTCCTTCATTCTTCCACAATTTTTTAAATTTATAAGCTAAAATCTTACTAATTCACTATGGTATTTTCTTTAATGAAATGATATTATTGCTGTATAAATTGATATTAATATTTGAAAATAGTAAATCTTTTATTTATCATACAAAAAAACATACATCTTTGTAGTAGAGAGAGAGAGAGAGAGAATTATTATTTTTATTATGTGATATCATTTAAACTTATTAAACTTACTAATACAGTATCAATCAAAATTAATATTTGAAAATTAGTAAATCATTTTTGTATCATAAAAATGTATTTAGTCATGAAAATAAACATCAAAATACACTAATTAGTGATTATTTTCGTCGGAAAAATCCGCGAATGGGCGAGTCCGTCCGCGAATAATTTCTAGATAGGTTCCAAAGAAAAATCCGCGAATGTGTGAGTCCGCGAATCCGGAGAACGCGAATACGGGGGGACCACTGTATAACACATTGTAAAACGATTAAGGCAACACAGAGAAAATACTATCACAAAATGATGCATGAATTCGTAACGCGCGGACGTAAAAAAGCTGTTTTCAAAAATTCACCATAAATCAAAATATTGTGCTAGAGACTTCCCGTTTGTTACAAAATGAAGGTAATTAATTGAATATTACTAGACTGTAAGTGTTGTAGCTTACAATTGCAGTTTTCGACCATTTCGGTCGAGTTGAAGTTGACCGAAGGACGAATTTTTTCTATTTATCATTATTTATATGAAAATATTTCAAAACTGATAAAAGCTACAACCATAGGTTGTTTTTTGTTGTATTCTACATGAAATTGCACACATTTTCATATATAAAACTTTATGTAACGGCTAATTTAAAATGGTGCAAACATTACGACAATCGGACAAAAAAATTTATGATTTTTTTGGAAGAGTTACCGCACGGACGTAAGGAAAAAGTTTATTTCATAAATTCACCATAAATCAAAATATTGTGTTAGACTTCCAATTTGTTGAAAAATAAAGGTAAATGATTGAATATTACTAGAATGTAATAGGTTTAGTTTACAATAGCGTTTTTTTACCATTTCAGTCGAGTCAAAGTTGACCAAAGGTTGAAATTTTGGCACTTATCGTTATTTATATGAAAATATTTCAAAACTGATAAAAGCTACAACCATGGGTTGTTTATTGTTGTATTCTACATGAAATTGTGCACATTTTCATATATAAAACTTTATGTAATGGCTAATTTAAAATGGTGCAAACATTACGACAATCGGACAAAAAAATTTATGATTTTTTCGGAAGAGTTACCGCGCGGACGTAGGGAAAAAAGTTTTTTCCATAAATTCACCATAAATCGAAATATTGTGCTAGAGACTTCCAATTTGTTGCAAAATGAAGGTAAATGATTGAATATTACTAGAATATAAGAGTTTTAGCTTACAATTGCATTTTTCGACCATTTCGGTAGTCAAATTGGACCAAAGGTTGAAATTTTGGCACATCGTTATTTATACGAAAATATTTCAAAACTGATAAAAGCTACAACTATGAGTTTTGTTTTTGTTGTATTCTACATGAAATTGCACACATTTTCATATATAATACTCCATGTAACGGGTCATTTAAAATGGTGCAAAAATGATGTGAAAGTGACGAAATAATTTCTGAGATGTGTCGCTGATACTTTTTAGTGCGATAAGAAAGAAATTCGCGCTTGCGCGCCTGGGTAATGATTGTAAACAAAACAACGCCTTGATCTGTGAGCTCCCAGCATCCCCCAAGGCGCGTGATTCAAAAGTTTTTGGCTGGTAGGCCTATAACTATTTTTCCGCGAATTTTTAAAAAACTTTTTTATATCGATGTACCATACGTCCAATCGGCACCCAACAGACAGTTTATATCGACGTTTAATACGTCCAATCGGCGTTAAAGGGTTAAGTATAAATGTCGCAGTACATAGAATTATTTGTTTGTTTAGTTATGTGAATATGTGCACATTAACATTTAACCTCTGTTATTGGTGCTCAGAGTTATAATATTAAGGTACCTTCCTAATAGAGATTGGATGACATGAAAGAATACAGCCTGGGATAGATGGTAACTTCAGGCAGTAAATAACTTTTCAGAGTAGGTGCATTGACTGATATGTACTGTACAAATTTGGGTATATGCTAGCACTAGCATCTGTGATGACAATCCCATTAACTTTTACTATTTTCTCATATGAACAATGTAATAATAAAATTGACTGTGTACAGTGTTCCCCCCGTATTCGCGGGGGATGTGTACCAGACACCCCCGCGAATAGTTAAAACCCGCGAATAGTTAAAACCACCACTAAAAATGCTTATAACTGCCTATCTTGAAAGTTCAGATGCCAAATGTATACCTTTAATAACATCCTACTTCAAATATACCTAAAATTACTTACCTATTACTGCATTAATCTTTGAGGTTATATATTAATATCATTTTAAAGTCATCTTAAACATTTTACCATTAAAAATATATATCTACAGCAAATAACAGAGAGAGAGAGAGAGAGACCAATGAATGGCAACATCATATATTTGACCCTCAAGAGTGAAATTATGAATTATTTCTGAGACAGAGAGAATAATAATGGAGAGAGAGAGAGAGAGAGAGAGAGGGTTGTCCTTATTTAAAAGAGTGAAATGGATAGATTATTGTACTTCTTTAAAATACTATCACATGTGAATTTTGAGATTAGTTATATTATTACTATTATTATTATTATTATGCGAAAATATTAATAAACATACACATGTACCATAGAAATTATCTCATATCAGCAAAAGAGAAAGAGAGAGAGAATTTCAATGATCTGTAGATGGCAACACTCGCTCCCCACTGGATTTGACAGTTGGAACCCAGCCAACCAAGCTGGCTAGTGTTCAAAAACAAGACACGGGGTTAAATGCATTTTCTTTTATTCTTACATAATTCTTTTTATTTATAAACTAAAATCTTGCTAATTCACTTTAGTATTTTCTTTAATGAATATATATTATTGCTGTTTACATTAATATTGATATTAAAAGAAAAATTAGTAAATCATCATCCAAAAAAACATACATCGCTTTAAGAGAGAGAGAGAGAGAGAGAGAGAGAGAGAGAGACGAGAGAGATGAGAGGAGAGATGAGAGAGAGAGAGAGATTATCGTAGTATTTGGGTTTGGAAATACTTTCACATATGATTTTTGTAATTACAGTTATTATTATTATTATTATTATTATTATTATTATTATTATTTCGGAAGGAGACCCTCTCGTAGACATGTTTTGTTAAAAATGACTGCTGCTTCAGCACTATTAATCTTATAAAGAGTCTTCTCTATCTTTCTGATGACGGCTTTCTCGTTGTTGCTTAGATGCTGGCGAGCAACGCACCAAAGGGCATGGTAAAATTCGGTTGAGTCATTTGATTTATTATTGCTTATACAATTCTCTCTCTCTCTCTCTCTCTCTCTCTCTAACGCGACGTTTCCTCCTGATCGACAGGACATTATCAAGCGATAACTGCTGAGGGACTGAATTCCAGTGGCGAGTCCTTCTCTTTTTATCGTGGTGTTGCGAGCTCTCCAGTACAGTCCGAGCACTTCTCCGGTAGGTCGAGTTTTTATTGGTTCCCGGGAAGGTGACTCATACGGCGGGCGTTGAAGAGTCTTGCAGACCTTCTCAGGTAGGGGGTATCACCGGGAGCCTCTTGATTGGCTTCTACCTGCGTGACGTCACCCCTGGTATTATTCTCATGTCGGTGTTCATTCCATGCGCGCTGGTACTTTCGTTAGGGGAGAGGGGTGTGGTCCTCCTCACACACGTCGGTATCAGGAACGCTTCTTGGGTGGTATTGAGGGAGGGGAGGCTTTTTTCGAGGATGAGCAGCGCTTCTAGGAGACGCAGGACGTCGTGGGTCAGGTGCTTCTCCCGATGATCTTAGTATTCCTGACGATGTCGTCTCTCGTGATGTTTCTGCGGTGTACTGCAAGGGCGTATGTGCGGGGACATCTGTGTTGCAACACAGATGTCCCCGCACATACGCACGCTACATCGATGACATCTTCGTGCAAGCCGACTGCGAGGATGAGGTAGAAGCCCTTCGGCAGCAGTTCCTGCAGAACAGCGCAATCAACTTCACTGTCGAGTACAGCAGCAACAATCAGCTCCCTTCCTCGACGTCCTTGTCACGAAGACGAATCAGAAGTTGGCGACTACCGTTTACACCAAAGCTACGAACCTCGGACTGTCTGAATGGTGATAGCGAGTGTCCTGCGCGGTTCAAGACCACCACCGTCAGGGCCTTCGTCAGGAGGGCCCTCTCGCACTGTTCGACGTGGCAGGACACACACCTCGAACTCGACCGAGCATCCCAGATGCTAATTAACATGGGTACTCGAACAAACTCGTAAACCGAGAAACTCGAGCCGCCCTTGACAAGTGGTACATGACGGAGGAAGAGAGAACATTCCGCCCCCGGAGGATATCAAACTTTTCTATAAAGCCTTCATGCACCACCAATACAAGGAAGAAGAAGCAGCCATGAAGAAAATAATAGAGGAACACGTCCGCCCCATGGAGGAAGAGAGTGTCCCTCATTATTTACTACAAGAATCGGCGTACGAAAGACCTCCTGATGAAGAACAACCCCTCCCCACCGGCAGGAGACCCCCTGAAGCAGTCCAACGTCGTCTACCGATACGTATGCCCCGCCCAAGGATGCCCTGGGATTTACATCGGCATGACGAGATGCGCCTGTCAAAAAGGATTTCCTGCCACGCCCAGGAGAGCGCCATTAGGCAGCACGCCCTTGCAGTACACCGCAGAAACATCACGAGAGACGACATCGTCAGGAATACTAAGATCATCGGGAGAGCACCTGACCCACGACGTCTGCGTCTCCTAGAAGCGCTGCTCATCCTCGAAGAAAAGCCTCCCCTCAATACCACCCAAGAAGTGTTCCTGATACCGACGTGTGTGAGGAGGACCACACCCCTCTCCCCTAACGAAAGTACCAGCGCGCATGGAACGAACACCGGACATGAGAATAATACCAGGGGTGACGTCACGCAGGTAGAAGCCAATCAAGAGGCTCCCGGTGATACCCCCTACCTGAGAAGGTCTGCAAGACTCTTCAACGCCCGCCGTATGAGTCACCTTCCCGGGAACCAATAAAAACTCGACCTACCGGAGAAGTGCTCGGACCGTACTGGAGAGCTCGCAACACCACGATAAAAAGAGAAGGACTCGCCACTGGAATTCAGTCCCTCAGCAGTTATCGCTTGATAATGTCCTGTCGATCAGGAGGAAACGTCGCGTTAGAGAGAGAGAGAGAGAGAGAGAGAGAATTGTATAAGCAATAATAAATCAAATGACTCAACCGAATTTTACCATGCCCTTTGGTGCGTTGCTCGCCAGTCTAAGCAACAACGAGAAAGCCGTCATCAGAAAGATAGAGAAGACTCTTTATAAGATTAATAGTGCTGAAGCAGCAGTCATTTTTAACAAAACATTATTATTATTATTATTATTTGAAAATATTAATAAACATATTACGCATATATGTACCATAAAAATGTATTTAGTCATGAAAATAAACATCAAAATACACTAATTAGTGATTATTTTTGTCGGAAAATTCCGCGAATGGGCGAGTCCGTCCGCGAATAATTTCTAGATAGGTTCCAAAGAAAAATCCGCGAATCCGGAGAACGCGAATACGGGGGTAACACTGTATATCATTAATCAGTCCATTAGCAACTTGAGGACTTTGCCTTCGGATCACTTGGCACATTCTGCAATGCGCTCTGTGCCAGATGTCAAGCGAGTAGTGCCAGCCCTTCCTTCGTCTTCTTCGGATACTTCACTATTACGAATTCAACATCAGTTATCTGACATTTTGAGTCTGCTCAAGAAAGGCCCCCTCTTCTAAACAGGACCCTAGGAGTTCATTGTGGTCGCCCATGCCTTCAGAAGAGGATGGTGAGTATAACATTTTGGATCAAGGCTCAACTCCGACTGTTTATGCAGCATTATTGAAGGACCTGCTGTATAACTTCCAAGGTTTCTGCACTCCTCCAGCTCCTGGCTCTCCAGCTTCAACGTTTTTTATGATGGATAAGCCTGCAGATGACAGACTACTGAAAATGGTACTCAGGAGAGAACTCTGGTGTTGTTTTATGACAAAGAGTGTCACTTCTTCACAGAAATCTGCTGACACTTCTTCACAGAAATCTGCACTGTTATATTCTCCTCTCAACCGCCAACACCTCTTCCCTAGTTCGACAGTTAGTGATATTTCTTCAGAGCTTCAAAAAAAAAAAAAAAAAGAGCACTCAAGATCTTTTTTTCTCTGCTCAATCTTTTAAAAAGTCGTCGACTAAGCCATTGCCTGAAAGTGAGGATTGTGTCCTTCATGTCAAGGAGTGAGGCTTCTGCATTATTAGAAGGAGTGGAGCAAAAGGGGAGTGGAAGAATGGATAGTGTCAGTTCTCAAGGAGGGTTAATCTATTTCCTTTAGAGAAAAGCCTCCGTCAACAGGCCCATCGTGTTGACCACCTGCTCGGTAGGCTCCGAGAGGTTTTCTGCAGTGGTGAACAAAGTGGCCTCACTCCTCGAGAAGAGAGCTATCGAGGAAGTAAAGGACATCAAGTCAGGTCTGACAGTTTTTACAATTATCCATTTGTTCCCCAAAGCATCAGGGAGATGGGTGCCAGTTTTAGATGTGAGCGCCCTGAATTTCTTTGTAGAAAAGACATAGTTCAGGATTTAGACAAGCACTCTGTCGTGTCATCCATTGAGAGGGGTGACTAGATGGCATCCATAGATTTGCAGAATGCCTACCTCAGGAATCACTCAAATGTCACAATGATCTTAGTGGGCCACATTTTGACGGGAATGATTTCCAGACCTCCTATTGTTAATGACAGCCCCATTTAAGCCTCTTCCACCAAGGATTGTTCACTTTGGCCGTGACAAGGTACAGACTAAAGTACCATCCTACTTACAACCAAGTTTGGTTCTGACCCACTGGTTGTAAGTCAGAAAAGATGTAAGTCGAACCTTAGAAAGTGGCCAACATACTGGGTAGGGTATACTATCAAACCTTTGCTATATAAAAGTGCCTACTTAGTACTGTAATGTAATGTACAATCATTATTTCAATCTTTTTACCATAATGTACTTCTACTAATACATTTTAATAATTTATGTATTAGTATATATTACGTACAATCAGGCATTGAGTTACAATGGGGTTAGGTTCTTGCATGCATGTCAGAAGTCGATTCTTACGTAAATTGGTTTGCAATTCAGTCTACAGTACAGTTAATACCAAATGATGCTGCAGATAGGGCAGGGTAACTCAAACTGAAGCTGCCTGAGTGATGAGAGTTCTCATGAGATGGCGCAGTGCCAAGTAACTCAATGGTCAACTGTGAAGTAAGGTTGTAAGTACGAGTGGTTGTATGTCGAGCAGGTTGTAAGTCGGATAGTAGTTGTATCAGGAAACTCCCCCAACAGAAGGGATTTTCAAGAACTGCTTCAGAACCAGTTTCAGGGGCCTCTTCTGACATAATTTAATCAGACCAAATGGGCAATCCTTAGAACTTGGTGTAAAAGACGTTACGTCTCAGCTTCTACATCTGTAGTGGATATTGCAGAATTCCCCCAGTATTTAAGGATGACTAGGAACCTGTCATCATCTGTCTACAGGCATGCCCTTGACAAAAAAGTGGGTTTCACACGAGGAGATACCTTATATGTTCTTTTACCCTGGGCTTTTTAGCCAAAAATGAAAATCCTACCAAGCCCTGGCCTTGTTCATTTACATATTATCAAAAGTTTGACAGAAATATTATACCCAGAGGAAGAGGAGAGGATTCTGTGCCCAGTTAGAGCACTTAAAGATTATTTGGACAGAATGAAAAAGATTCGAGGTTCCCAGAATCTTCTCTGGTGCTCTGTCAAAAAAATCCATCCCATGCCATGTCTAAGAATGGTCTAGCATCTTTTTCTTAAAGATCTGATCAGTGAAGCCCATGTGCAAGTTTGAGAGGAGCATTTAATGTCAGTAAGAGCTAAAGCTCATGAAATCAGATGTCACCATGTCGTTGTCCTTCAGACACAATTTATCCTTTTCTTCAATTTTACAAGCTACATATTGAAAGTGTAGATCAGTTTTTTGAGACCCATTACCTGAAAGACGTAGAAGACTTATTCCTTAATTGTAGTGCTTTAGCGCCATTGTCTGTGGCTGGCATGGTGTTGGGTGAGGAAGTATAGGAAGCCTTTCTTCCTATATTTTTATATCTTCAACTTGATATCAGGTGTTAGTTCAAGTGGAGCTTGAGGGCACTTAGTGTTTGGAGTGCCTTCCAGTCTTATATTTATGATTGGGTGGTTTTTTTATGTTGTTGCCTGTGTAGGTGATTTGTATTGCTTTGTCTGGTCTTATTTAGGCGGTCTATGCTAAGGGCAGTGACAACTGACTACTTGCATGCTTTATGGTCATTGGGCTCATCCTTTGCTACAAAGCCCCACTATTGTAGAGGTGAATCTGGCCAACTAGCCATACCCTACATAGATGAGTGCCGACCAGGCAGTTGTATCTACCTATAGCAGCTCTCTTTATCAGATAAGGAACGCTATTATTTTCTATTCTCTAATGCATTATCATTAATATGTAATGTTTGGAGTAGAAACTAGCCATTGCAGAAATGTAGTATTTACTTGGTAAGTGACATACGTAGTACATATATAAAAATGACATTTTTATGATAAAATAACATTTTTATATATACTTACCAAGTAAGTATGAATCAGAGCCCTCTCTCCTCTCCTTACTTGGGAAGAGGGCAGAAACAATTGAACTCCTTGCTGAAGTTGTTACTCTCTAACCCCGAAAGTGGGCGGGACTAGTACCTACACCGACACTAGCGCTACCAAGATTTTCAACATTTTTAAGCTCCCTGCGAGTGAAACTGTGTACAATGTAATTACGTACTTGGTAAGTACTTATATATATAAAACATTATTTTATCATGAAAATGTTATATTTTTAGGGATAAACTGTATCTTGTTTTTATTTACTTTATAATTTAGATTTGAATTTGTATTTCTTCTATTTCAGATGTTTCTTTTCACACCTAAACTGTATAGTCAATTGGTCTTACATTTAAAAAGGGATAACTTTCAAATTCTAGACAATTTTGAGATTAAAATTTTTGCTCACTAGATTTCACATTCTAGATGATATGTCAAAACATGCTTGCTGCAAAATAGGAAAGGCCCTCATTGCGAATAGTTCCTCGTTTGACGAGTCGGTTATGAGCATGACTACCGATCACAGAGTCTGGGTTCGATATCCACTCTGCCAACATGAAATCAGGGGAGTTTATTTCTGGTGATAGAAATTCATTTCTCGATGTGGTTTGGATCCTACAATAAGCTGTAGGTCCCATTGCTAAGTAATCAATTGGTTCCTAGCCATGTAAAAATATCTAATCTTTCGGGCCAGCCCTAAGAGAGCTGTTAATCCGCTCAGTGGTCTGGTAAAACTAAGATATACTTAACCTTATTGTGAATGCTAAATATATTTTCTCTTTTGCCAGGGCGAAGTCGAGGAGAGCGACCTGGAAGCAGTTTGGTCTGATGTGGATTTCTCCTTAAGTGGTCAGTAGCATAACGCCATCCAGATTATCCGGGTGACCAACAGCCAAAACATTCAACATGACAACAGAAGCTAAATTGGACTGTGCATTTGGTCCAAGGTTGTCATATGTTGCTGCTAAAGCATTTTAGAGAAATTGATGCTGCAGCATTTGCTTGCCTAACCATTCCTTTGAAGGATTCTTTTCTGGGTAATAGCCAGGAAAGGTTTTACATGAAGTGATTATTAGTTAACTACTAAAGTAATTATTAGTTAACTACTAAAGTAAGTAGTACAGTATTAATTGATAGCCCTTTATTGTAAGGGTTAAAGTTCATGGAAAAGATGTATTTCATTGTACTCAAGTACAAGGTTTCTGTTATTAGGCTTTTATTTTTTATGAATCTTAGAAAAGATCTTAATCTTGGCAGTGGATTCTGGAGATGAAACTTGAAATCCACTCCCATATAGTCGTTGGTTTTAATCAAAGAGCACAGCTGCTAGTTTTTTATGAAAACATAGTAGCTCCTCTTCTAAATATTGTTTAGCCCTTTGGGTTTCTTTTTCAACATTTGGTCAATTTTGTCTGGTAAATGGTGGGGGTTTTACATGTGAACTTCAGTACCTAAATTATATCCACGAGAATGTAGGCCTTGCATGACCATAATTTTCTTAGCGCTGTAAAGCTGTCCGATCACAGTATCTAAAGGACGAGGAACATGAAATTACATGTAGCAGTTTACTAAAGACAACTTTAAGAAAGTGGCTTAAGAAGTGGAAATTATTTATGTTATTTTGTGCATTTTCCGCTTGTGTACTAGAGCTAACATGAACATATGAAAGGGTGTGTTAAGCCCTTATTATACATTTTCTAATCTACTTCTAGAAGTAATGACTCCTTGCAGCAGTGTTGGCCCTTTATTATTCATGCTGTAAGGAATCAAAGTCTCTTGCTTACATTTTTTGAAATTTATTAAACCAATTATGCAGTTTTTCAATTTGTGTAGCCAATAGTTGACTTCCAACTAGTCATGAGTTTCCACAAAGTGTTTCACCACTTTAAGTAAAGACCTCGACCTGATGAGAACTCGGGCATAATTCACCAAAACTAAAGGATAGATAGGAGACCTCAGTACACCTCTAGCTAGTAAAGGTAAAACCTTCACTACCATTATGTTCTAGGTGTTTGTTGTAGCTACCAATGACATGTGTCCCGGTGCCATCTCATATGTAAATGTCATTTTTATTTCCACATGATACTGGGTTTTTTTTTATTTGTTTGCGTAGATGATGACTGAAGTATTCACATTTACGACAGGTAGACATTTACTGGTTAATCTTATTTAAAAAGTGAGCACGTAATATTAGAGATTTATTATTTGAAAAGGAAATGCCATTTACTATATACAGTAGTAAGAGTACCTGAAGTACAACAAGAACAGTGTATTATTCCCAGGACAATTACTGTCATGAAAATAGAATGGAAAAAATATCAGACAGTGACAATAGTAAGAGCTATTAGATAGGCTTCAATTGTGATTGCGTTCATTCTCCACCAAGACTATTGCCTCTGAAGTTGTGTATTGTTCATAATTTTTTCCATTCTCATTTCAATACAATTGCAACCAGCTTAAAATTGCCTCTCAAAAGAGCTGCTGAAAGGTGTAATTGCAATTGCATCCTTAGGCTACAAAGCAATTTGTTTCTGGAGTTGCACAACATTCTATAGGGGGATGACCCAAGAGAAATGAAGCCCTGAATCTGGCAGTGTGAAAACGTAAAGGGGAATGAGGACTCATCACTTTTAATCATGTGAATGGAAAGCTTGACCTGAAGACAGGAAAGGTGGTGATGAGTTTAAAGGTGACCTAGGTGTCTTTTATTTTGTAGGATATTTTTTTCTTTTAGAATAGCTCATTAATTGACCAATTTCTTTTATTCCTCTTGTTATGATGTGATGACAAAATATATTTGCCATTAGCCTTATTGTATTTTGCATGGAAGGAATTTGTTACATGAAGCCTGATATCAACTCATAATCTGTACTGAATATTTGAAAGTACTATATAATATCAGGGTATTATGAATTACTCTATGTACATATTGTAAAGTGATGGTTGTTAGTCCAGTGTAAAAATATGGTAGAGCAGTCAATATTCATCATGAAATGGACCTAATGATTGTTTTTTTAAAGTAAATTCAGTGGACTTTGATCTTGTAGGTCAAAGTAGTTATAGTGAGCTACGAGAGTTAACATTAGGGTCAAGATGTCTTCTGTTATTGTAAGAGATGAGAACGTATTTTTGTACTTGTTGTGTCATAGATGTAATGTTGTACACATCCTGTAGCTCTTTCATGTCCCCATTACCTACAGTTCATCAAGGTTGCTGTGTGTGTACAGTAGTTATGATAGGATATATGTAATTGATACAGGTACACAATCCTTAATCCAAAATTCTAAAAACTGAAAAAAATTTGTGCAGAGTAGAACATCAGTTCATAAGGTTGGTAGTTTGGCCTAATAATGGCTGACCTGAGTCATTTAGGTGTGTGCTGCTACTCAGATTATTTTTCTTACTGAATCCCAAGGACTGACCTTAGAAAATCCCAAGATTAACAAAAAATCTCTAGATAATAAAATAATTTTACGTCTCCCAAGCCTTAGAGTTGTAAATAATCTCTCTTCTTTAACCAATAGGTATTAGTACATATGCACACTGTGTGTGTGTGTGTGTGTGTGCGCATGTGTCCATAATGGTGTAAAAACTGTGCAGTACAGATAATACAACTTAGGGAGACAAAAAAAAAATTTGTTGCCAAACACATGGAATAAAGACTGTGACCAGCAGGTAAACAGAACAAGGAGGGCCCTTGAAAGAGAAGGGGATTAACATTCATAGAGAGATTAGAGATAAATTTGTTTTACAGGTATGTCAATGCAGCATTAATAAATGTCTTTTGAAAAAAAAAAAACTTTTGTTGTGGAAGAATCTCTGAACCAACAATTTTCTACTCAAATTAATGGGAAGGAATTCATTGTATTCTTCATGTAATCAGTATTTTAAAATACATACGCTGTTAAAAACTACGTAATGTATTCAAAACACACACACGTCATTGTCAACTTCATGTGAGCAAAACGTTCTTCTTCAGACAGAGTACAGCTAAAACCTAATTGGCCGGCTGGTTGCCATGGAGATCTGCTATCCAATGACTGCCCTCTACTTCTGTTCTATTTATCGACGTATGTCGTGAAGGTATTAAATTTTAATGTTGCCATGATCAGGATTATTTGACTGTTGATGGCAAAAATCACTCGATAATATGCCATATATAATGATTTCTTTTTGAAAACAAGAATTTAAGATAATGTTAACTTTGATATATTGGTATGAAAAATCGCACAGTGTGTCATAGTGTTCAAATGTACAACTGTAAACTGATGACGACTTAGTGACAATAAAGAACAAACCTCTCCAAGATCAATATGATGAAATGTATTTTATTAGTGTTACTTATCGTTACAATTCACAAACTATTGTAATTCATTGTGAAATTGAATGAGAAGTAAGAGTATAAGATACATTCAACTTGTGAATTTTAACGATAAGCCTGTAAAATATAAAATACATTTCATCATATTGATCTTGGAGAGGTTTGTTCTTTATTTTCACTATGCTGTCATTAGTCTACAGTCGTACATTTGAATACTATGACACACTGTGTGGGATTTTTCATGCCACTACAGGCAGTCCCTAGTTATTGGCAGGGGTTCCATTCTCAGCGGGATCCTGATAACCGAAAAACCCCATTAACCAAAACGGCAATTTATGGCGCATGTGGCACCAAGTTTCAGTTAATAGCGCTGACAACCGGTTAATGGTGCCTCTGTTAGTGCATGTTATGGCACCATAATTATATTATTGACACCTTATGGTGCCGATAACCAAAATTCAGCCAATTATAGCGCCACAAATTGCTGATTTTGTGGTGCTTAAACTACCGCCATGAAACCGGATCACCATTAACCGAGACCACCGATAACTGGGGACTGCTTATGTATAATAAAGTTAAAATTGTTCTTAAAATTCTTGTTTTCAAAAAGAAATAACTATATAAAGTAAATTATTGAGTAATTTTTCCCATCAGCAGTCAAATAAACATGATCATGGTAACATATATTTTTGCATTTTACTGAATGTTTTTGTTGAAAATAATGTGTTGGTGAACATATGGTCTTAATTGTCCCACTATTTTATTATTGATGATGCTAGTTATCTCATATTCATGTAACAGTAGAGTAATATAAATAGTAAAACAATGAAAAAAACAAAAAAACTGCTTTTGCTGCACTATTGACTTTTGATTATGCTCCCGACCCCACAGTTCTGATATCCGAAAAATTCCAAAAACTGAAACACATCTGGCCCCAAGGATTTTGGATCAAGGATTGTGTACTTTAAAAGTAAAGTGTACAGATGGTAGCAAATGCTCAAATCTTTGTTGCTGATTTTATAGGAAAATTTAATGCCCTTATGCCCACAGCACAACTTACTAACACTACTTCATCACGCATTCTCAGATTCATATTTATTGTCACATCTAGTCAATAATTAGTGGTTTTTCCAGCAATTATTACAGAATAAGAAGTGGAAATTCACTTGGTAATGTGTCACTCTGTAGAAGTTAGACCTTTTTCACCTGTACAATTTATGAGGGAGAATTTCATTCCTAGTGTCATTATAGGTAAAAGTTAATTATATATTACAGTACCTTGTGATGAGAATTGATTTGTTAATATTAAATATAACATTATTTAACAAACATAAATAAGATTATTTTCAAATATTTTAATGAATGTGAAAGATTTGAAAGCAAGTGTTTCTTTACAGAATAATAATACAGGAAGTGTAAATCAGCTGAAACCAGTTTTTTGTTACATTGTGGTGAGATAAATTAGGATAGCTTTTATTTATTTGGTTAGGGCATAGATTACTGTTGTTGTATGTTGGGTTTTGTGTATTTTTTTGTAATTATGATGATTTTTATAAGTCAGGAATATACAGTTTTTCATAATTGATTGATTTTAATGTTTGAATCCCTTTGTATTGGTTTATATTGTAGGTGTGTTCTTTCCTCTCTATTTTTGTCCTGCTGCAATTTATAAATATATGTTATCCCTTTGTGATTTCTCGATTCAGCTGCTGTAACAGGAAGGTGTACTCTGAAATACGAGAAGGGTCTGTCGTAAGTGATGCTAATGTAAGAGAGAAGCAAACTCAGATCAAGCCATCCTCATGATGTATGGCAGAATTACCCATTACCTATAACTCATCCTAACTTTAGTGTGGGTATTGATGTACATATTCTGCACATTTATGGAATTAAAAGGTGTGTTCTTAAATGAGAGGTGAAGAATGCAGCAAGATAATATTAAAGAGGTTCTATAGTTAAGTGGGAGGAGACCAAAGAAAACAAAAAAGTGAAGGTAAGAGAGCAATAGAGCCGTGAGCTGAATTTACTTTATGTAAGAAATCACCCTGTAGAACTTCCTGCCTCTATTTTCACACCATTCATAACTTTTCATCCCTCAAAAGGCAGCTCTGTCTCTACCTTTGAGGGTTTAACATGTCCCTGCTTTCTTGCTTTTTTCAGGGTTTGGTTAAAGTGAAAAGAGTAAGCAAATTTATCTAATACAAAGGATGTCTCAATCCTCTTTAAATAATTGTTTTCCTTTTGGTTTATAGCATAGTCTACCAACTTTGACCATGAAGGTTTTGTTTCTATAAATAAGATTAAAAAAAAAATTATGTGACCCTTAGGTTGTGAGTATCAGTTGATGCTGTCCTGACTTCAAAACATTATCTGCAAGTGTCTTCCATTGGCAAGGAATAGTGGAGTTCCTCATCAGTTTTCAGTTTCTTCCTCACAGGCAGGTACCTCTTATGGCATGGTTTTCATGGCTCATTGTGGACAAAGCTCTGACCAAGGAAAATGACATTTCAAGGAGTTAAAGAACAACATTCCTTCAGATTGGCTATGAATACTGTCTGGAGCAGACAAGGCTATCAGAGATGGATCTATTGATCTTGCAGCTCTTCCTCCTTGGTAGTATTAAAGAAGGGGGGAATTGTGGTGCTCCTTTTCAACTTAAAGGGTTACACAGACACAGAAATCGACCCTTTTCTTTTCGCCGTTGACCCCCCTTTACTGTGAGGGAAATTTATTTGGACCCCCAAGAGGAGTCCACTCAGGTTCTACTGTCAACAGCAAGAGTCTTACTGTGGATAGATCTAAATCGAGTGATTCTAGTCACTCGATTTGTTTGGGCCATTGCAAGATGCAGGTGTCAATCTTCTATCAGCGTTTTATCAGGCTAAGGGGGCGCTTTTCCGAACTGGTGTCTCAGACACATGTCTATTCTTCTGAGACATCTGTGACCCAGTTGTGGATTTCCTCCTTAATCTGAGGAGGTCTAGAATATCACGTCATCGTCCATTAAAGGATATCGAGCTACACTTAACTCAGTGTTTAAGCCCAGGAACTTAGATCTTTCGTCAACCCAAATCTTAATGACCTCATCAAGTCTTTCGATACTTCCAAGCAAAGGAAGGAAGGTCCGGTCTCCTGGAACCGGTACATAGTGTTTAAGTGGCTGACAAGTCTCTCTTTTGCCTCTTTTGAACCCCTACATTCCTCTTATCCGAGAAACCTTTTCCGGATGACTCTTGTGGCCTTGACTACTGCTGAACGTATTAATGAGATCCAGGCTATCGATAAGGGGAGGTTTTCACTAAGAGACAAGGTTTACTCCTTTCCCTGGGATTTTTAGTCAAGAACGAGGACCCATCGAAGCACTGGACGTCCTGCTCTATTAAGAACTTAACAGACTTCCTCGGCTGTAAGGGGCTTTCAGGTAATTACCTGAACAAAACCAAAAGGATCAGAGGGCCACCCATTAACCTCTGGTGTTCTGTTAAGAACCCGTCTCACCCTCTGATTAAGGAAGCATTGTCCTCCTTCCAGAGGGACTTAATTTCTGAGGCAAACTTCTCAGAGTCAGGTGGACTTTCTGCATATTTTTAAGTGAAAGCTCTTGACGTTGGGATAATCTGTACCCCATCAGCTTTCAGGCACAAGATGTTCCCTACTCACATTCTGCAATTGACCTATTTGAAAACTGTTTGTAATTACAGTACCTTGAGTCATTATCAGTGACTGGTATGGTATTGGGTGAAGACACCTAGGAATTTCTCGAACTTCTCTTTGCCTTGTAGTAAGGTGTCAAGTTTTGGGGAGTCTTGGAGGTACAATGTACCGTGAGTACCCACCAGTTTCAGTGGATGACAGTGTTGTCTGGTTGCTTTGTATATTGCTACTGTGCTAAGGGCAAGGGCACTTTTTTTTATGCCTTGCTAGCCAATGGTCATATCCTCACTGCAAAGCTCCCACTTAAGTAGAGGCTTCTTGCAGCTCAACCACCATGCCACTACAGGTTCAGATCAGCACCAACCAGAAGCAGTTTTCACCTGCAGTAGCTCTCTTACCAGCTAAGGAAACAAAAAACCTTGTTTCAGTGCTAGCGACTTTTTTTATTTCAGTCATTACCATTCTTTAATGTTTAGGAGTAGCATTGTCCATTTATTCCGCCTCCATTCAATTTGGGATTCAGCTATGCAATTACTTGCCAAGTTACTTATATGAAAATGATAATTTCATAATAAAATTAAGTTTCATTTATACTTACCAAGTAGTTACCGAATCAGGACCCGCTCTCTCCTCTCAGATTGACATAAGGGCGCAAAAACAATTACGTAATATATTTGCTAATTCATTAACCCTTAAACGCCAAGGGGTATGATAAAAATCGTCTCCCGTATGCCGATGGGGTCTCGAAGTGAGCGCCGAAGCGGAAAATTTTTTTTTTTCAAAAAATCACAGCTCGCTTAGTTTTCAAGATTAAGAGTTCATTTTTGGCTCCTTTTTTTGTCATTGCCTGAAGTTTAGTATGCAACCATCAGAAATGAAAAAAATATCATTATCATATATAAATAATGCGATATATGATAGCGCAAAAACAAAATTTTATA
This sequence comes from Macrobrachium nipponense, assembly GCF_015104395.2. Taxonomy (NCBI): domain Eukaryota; kingdom Metazoa; phylum Arthropoda; class Malacostraca; order Decapoda; family Palaemonidae; genus Macrobrachium; species Macrobrachium nipponense. The sequence continues at coordinate 48,125,524 of NC_061095.1, read as the reverse complement.
TATAATTGTATTCAAATCGTGCTGTGAGCAAAACGGTTAAAGCTAACGAGCTAATTTTTTTTCGTTATATTGTACAGTAAATTGCGATAATTTTGGTATATAACACATTGTAAAATGATCAAAGCAACACAGAGAAAATATTATCACAAAATGATGCATGAATTCCTAATGCGAGGACGTAAAAAAATGTTTTTTTTCAAAAATTCACCATAAATCTAAATATTGTTCTAGAGACTTCCAATTTGTTTCAAAATGAAGATAAATGATTGAATATTACTATACTGTAAGAGGTTTAGCTTACAATTGCAGTTTTTTACCATTTCGGACGAGTTAAAATTGACCGAATATAGAATTTTTTTTATATGCAAATATTTCAAAAATGAGAAAAGCTACAACCTTCAATTATTTTTGTTGTATTCTACATGAAATTGCGCACATTTTCATATATAAAACTCTATGAAACGGAGCAAATATTCTGAGAATGCGACGTACACATTTCGGAGATTTGCGGCGGAGAATCTGCGCGCGGAGGGAAGGAAAGTTTTTTTTTTAAATTCACCATAAATCTAAATATTGTGCTAGAGACTTTGAATTTGTTTCAAAATGAAGACAAATGACTGAATATTACTAGAATGTACGAGTTTTAGCTTACAATTGCATTTTTCGACCATTTCGGTAGAGTCAAAGTTGACCGAACGTGGTTTTTTTTCTGTTTATCGTGATTTATATGCAAATATTTCGAAAATGAGAAAAGCTACTTTGTGCGGTTATGTAGGTGTAGATTGAGACAAAATGCTCAGGTATCCAATGAGAGCTGTGTTGTGTTACATGGACCGTACTCTGCATTATCTGCCTGAATATTGTTGCCTGTTAGTGTCCACCAGCAGACCAAAAGATGTGTCTAAAAACCATTTCCTTCTGTCTTCTTGGGGTAATCAAATGGGCATACCAGTCATCCAGGAAGAAGCACAACTTATCCCTATTTTCTTCTGTTCTTCCAGACTGCAGACAGATTGTGGCTGTGTTCATCTTGGTATAATTTGATGGAAGTGAAATACATGGAGGAGTAACCTATCCAAAGGCCACAGCTGGAGGATGAGGCCCTCTTGCTTTTTTAACAGACGAGTTGCTGAGTGTAGACTAATAATATTTTTAATTTTGTGTTGCTTTCTACCTACTGAGATGTGTCTCCCATGCAGACATGGGCAACAGGATCAATTAATTCTTCAGATTTATGTTCCTATACAAATACCAAGCTAAGCACAAGGAACTGTCATCCTCTGTCATTGATATGTGCCAGACTGTAGAGGAGGTTACAGGAGTCATACTACCCTGCTCATACACATGAATGGGAAGCTGACATCACCCGTGATGGATCATCTTTGCATTCTCTCATAATGAACATGCATGGCCAGTATGGAACATGGCAGAGGTCACATCGCAAGTTCAGTAAGACAAAACCTCTTACCTAAAGAGAAAGATTTTATACTTGGTCTGATGAATTGACTTGAAAAAACTGCCCCAGTTAGCACCATAAAATCTTTTGTGGTACAGGCCTGCATGTGACTTCCATTCCAGATACCTGTCAGCTGTGAAGCCACCCAATGGATTTCAAAATTCTTTAAGATAATAACAGAATGCAAATTTCAGACACTTAAGACGACAATTGATGGTTATATTTAAGGATGTCATAAAAAGCCAAGAAAATCACGGACTGCTATTTTGAAGACTAATAAGGAGTGAGGAATGTCCTAATGCCATACAATTAAACACCATATAAAAATTCATTACTTTTATTTGGTGACCCCGGTGGAGTAACTACAGAACCATCACCAGCCCTCTATAGCAGAGAGAGGAAGACGCAAAAACTACGAGAGAGACATCTTTTGCCGGACTGCATCGCACACGTTCATTGATGAAGAAAAAACTCGTGTTATTTCGGCGAGTGTTTATCATCTTTTCTGAATATTTTATGTGAATTAAAAAATACAATGTAATTACAACTGCAAAAGTTATCCCTCTCAAGTTTTGCACATAGAGGTTGCTTAGACTTTTAACCCCATTAAAAAGGACCACAATAGCTTTTGGAACCCCTTTCATCTATTGGCAGAGTCTGTGCAACATAGCACCAATATTACATAAAGGATAAAGCCCACTCTATGAGCGCACAGTGTCTGCATACACTTAGCTTGTGGACATATCCTTGTCTATATCTGCAAAACCAAGACAATAGAATTCTAATCTACAGTTTCAAAACAACATACCAAGAAGAGAGTTTGGGGTTTAAGTTATTAATCAAGAAAATACTTGACAAGTATAAACAAACAATGTATATCATGATAGCTTGGGTTAAATACACGCAATGCTCATGATTATTTGGCAATAGTTCCCGTGGTATACATTTCGCCAGACATAGATTTAGAGATGCATTAAATAATGATGGTATGTTTATGCAACGCATAAGCAGTGACGTGACAAGATAGAGTGATGTGGAAGCAATGCATCTGTAAACCAGTGTCTGAATTTGCAAAACCACATGTTGTTTTTAATTAAACATACATAAAAATTAGCTTAAAAATAATAGCTGCCACTTGGGGCTGTCAGTTATATAAGTTAGAACATACATAAAGTGTTACAAAAGAAATAATCCAAATAAAAAACATAGTGGCATAATCTGCCCTACATCAGTGATTCAAGTTACAAGTATTTCACAGATAATTCCTAATTTGGTACAAAAAAAAGCTACATAAATTAATGAATGCTACATAGCATGCTAGGTATACTTAGATTAGTAGACCTTTTCAAGGGCATCCATCTCTAGAAAAGAGGTGAATGCTTTTAATGCTACTATTATGCTGTGTCCATGTTACAGTAACAGTTAACCTACAGAAAGTCAAACGTTTTTCAAAGAAACCTGCACATATACTGACCGCACCCTTCATTCAACTTCAACTAACCCCTCTAAATCCCTTTAGGATAATAGAGCCCAATGGTGCACTCAAATTTTAGCACGTAAACTGTATTTTTGTTTGCAGTAAATTTAACGACTAAACAGTATTTCATGACATATGCAAAGCTGATTACTAGTTTCATATTTGTAGAAACAAATTTCATATATAAAAGATTTTACGCATTTAATTCCCTATGGTTTTCCATTGGTAAACAATTAAACTTTCTTATATCGAGGATTCAGTATAACAGAATTTTGTGTTTACAATCACCCAGACATGAATAAAATTTATCCTCACAATACTAAAACTTTTCAAACAAGCCGTTACCGAGAACAAATCAAAAGTGATAATTATTTGTCAAGTACAACCCTGTAACTTGCGTGCCCACATTTTTCACAAAATGAGCACTGTACAGAAAGGATTAATTACTTTTGTACCTTTTATCATTAGGCATCCAAATGAAGAAAAATAAAGTACAATAAATAAATAGAAATGAAAGATGAAAATCCCACGACTGGTGTGTTTTCAAACTGTTAAGTATCAGTAAGCCCATGGCTTATGGCACTATACTATAGCTACACTATAGTGAGGATATGGGCATTGCAAATATGTCCATAAAAAATTTCAAAAAGCCTTTTTTTAATCCTAAATGTTGTTCAATTTTAGAAGTCCTCCTAATTGCATGCTGTGAAGAACACTGATGTAATTTGAAAAATATTAAACTGCCAAGAAAACATTTCAGGACAGACTCGGCAATGGCCACATCCCTCTCGATTAAAATTGAATGGTGAAACACTTTTGCCAAGACGACTTCCAATGTTGCCAGTAGAATTTCCAGCTGATTTCATGGGTCAATTTAACATGAAATACATTCACTCCATAAGGATGGGAATGAAGGCTCATCAGTTCTTACAATTCACTAGAAGTAATCTGGAGGCTCACTTCCAGTTCTGTTTTACGACAAAGAGGGACACGGTCTGACTTCCACCAACTAAAGGAAAAACTAAACAACTACACCAGCTACCTGCTGCTTACCTTTGTAGGAAAAGACTCCAGCAAGTTAATCTCGCTTATTAAGTCGCTTATGCCGCAGTCAACTTAAACTTCTATTAAATTAGGTACAAGCAGAATGGCTTGTGGACGGAACATGATAGAGACATAGAAGAGGAAGGAGACTCTTGCCAAGCAGCAACGACTCAGATTACCACGGTTACTTTTGGCATCTGCCTGTTGGTACTTAACATTAATATATTGACAACAACACACAGAGTGTAGGTATTAAGACAATCCTTGTTTGCATCACTCAAGACAAATTCTGTTAACCATGTTGAGTGATGGTGACAAAGAATTACTACCGGCTAGTAGTAATTACCATACCAGACGTCTGAAGTCGTGGCTGCTCGGTCTTTTAGAGAATCCCATCAACATCTTCTTAAGCATCAACATCACAACCGGTTAGTGAGTTTGCGGAGATGTTTCTTTAACCTCGGTTAATTCAAGTTAAATCATTTAACATCCTATTGATAAGAAAATGTAATTAAGCTTTTAGGTCAGAGTTAAGGCGATTGTCAACCTTTTTTGTTATTGTTAAAAGTATTTTCTCCGGAGCACCATTTTCTTGTTTTATGTTTAGTTTAATGTATAGCTGATGGTTATTTTGGGTTACATGAAAATGTACAAATGGTACTTGGAATATACTGTACACAGAGTATCAAATACAACTGAGTGGATACCTTATCATGGTGAAGAATTTTGTCCAAGTCCTTTGTTGACCTTTTATCAGATACAGTATATGGAAATACTACTGTATTGCCTTCACCTCGGATAACAATCCTTTATATATTTCTATTTGGCCTTCAGTAATAATTGTGCTAATTCTCCGACGATTCAACAGAATCTCTTGAGGTGCTATCACAGCTATGAAAAAAAGTCTTCCTCTCTTTCCACATCACTTGCAACAAAGATCCTTCTTTGCCATTCATCTTATACAATTTTAAATCACTTTTCAGCCCACTTCCGTTGAGTCACCAAATATCCTGTTCTGATTTTCCCAGTATATATACTATTTTTATAAGATATACTGTACAGTACATCTATCAAGGTATATATTTTCCTGCCCTGATTCTCAAATTGCAATCTGAATTTCCTATAAACCATTTTCTTCAAGGCATATATTGATATACAGATGGGCTGGGAGCAGAAGAGTCCAGTAATACCAAACTTCCAGGCAGATTTTGACACTGCATTAGAGAAAGCAACTGTAATTTTGCGTGGACTGGGACAGACTTCCTCCATGTCTAGCTGCCTTAAGAAGAGTGACTGTAAGCCGTGTTGGTGTAAGGACTTGAGTAAATCGAGGAACCAGTGGTGGAGTCCTCCTTTCTCCTGCGTCGCCTTGAGATGAGGATGAGGATGGCAGCTATGACTGCTACCATGAGGATAAGCCCGGCAATGGCAATGCCGATTGCGAAAGTCTTTGGAGAGAGACAGAAGGTGTTGGGGTCTTCCTCGATCTCCTCTCGAATCGGGGTCAGCGTCTCAGCGGCGCCCTCTGGCTCAGGGAGCTGGAAAATGAAAGATCATAAGTAGTACATGGCATTTGGAGAGAGGGACCTCATTTGTACATGCTTAATGTGATTACAAAGAGCATTTAATATTTGTAAATTTAATATTCACAAATGCATTTTTAAAACATGAAGTACAATAGGAGATGCATATGCTTTACACTCCCGTTACTATGTTTTAGTCCTTTTCATTTAGGATAAATCTTACTCATTGTTACAGATAGGTGAGTATCCAAATAAAAAATTTGATTATGAAAATTTATATAACCATTGTTTTCATTCTGACCCTCAAACGAATCAGGAACACCCACTAGCTAATACAGATTGCAGGGTGCTACATCAAACAAACTTCAAAAACAAGTATATATGACAAAATTTCCAGTCAAGACATACTAGTTAGTGCACATTCATGAATGTAGAAGGATTTACCTCGTCGTCCTCATTGACATATAAGCCAGTAAACACTTCAATTGTAAGGTTCTCATCCACCTCAGCTTCAACCTCCGTCAGGTTACCGTTGCCGTCGATTTCATTAACATTCCTTCGGCGACGGCGCAGGATGTTCCCACCCTCTACACAAACAGGAGGCTGCAAAATGAAGATTAAGCAAAGTTATTGGAAACATGCAAGAGTTATAATAAAGACACTTGCTAGTGTCTTGGTCATAGTGGCCAAGCATCAAGTGACATATTTGGAGAACATATTTGTACATATACGTATATATCTTTACATGACTTGCCTTCTTGTATGGGAAGTTACACAATTTTTGTTATACAATCAACAGATCCTGGCCAGTTTTTATTTGGTCACACAAGAAGTATTATAATGAAATTACGTATACAGTGTAACTAAAGTAAAATGTATTGCACTAGATACAAGAAATCTAGTTAAAATATATTGAGGACTAGAGATAGAAGAGTGGTTATAAATACTGTATAGTTACAAAAGATTACAAAATAAATTGCAGTACTGTGGCTACATCAAGTTAAATTAATGACACATCCATAATACTGTACTGGTCTGTGGCTGTTGTCAAATACCATCATACCAAATTCCATCTGAAGGAGGTTTTTAAGTTCCAAACACTACTGCACCAAAAGGCCTAACACAAATATTTGTGTAACTCCTGCATTTCTTAAAACCAACATTTTCAACTCTGGTACATTTGCTGTGACTTCCAATTCTCAGCCATTGGGCTTTGTTTCCTTGTTCCATGTTCTGTAAACAGTCTAGTTTTTACACAAGGCGTAATTTGTTTCAGCTAAAATCATCTTTGCAGTGATCCCATAATAACCTGAGTTCAGGACCCTAATCCAAGTGTTAACAGTAGGAATGTATGACTCAGTACATAATGAAAATGGTAACATGAAACTACGGGAATGATGTAGTTTTATGAAATTAACAACATCCAGCACAAGATTATTAATTTATCCTTGCTGATGTCAAGACGTGCATAAAATGTGCTGTACAGTATACACATATTGCCTAAAAGCTAGCTAACAGAGATAAATATTTACTATAAGCACTCAGGGTTTACAACAGACCTTCTTACACAAAGGAATCATCAAGTATTTCCTCAAACTATCGTACCTAATGTCTTGCGTTGAGTTATAATCCTTTTATACAATACACTTACTGTGTTCCAATGCAAAAATAAGCATTAATGGCTAATAAAAGTGTAATCCATCTCAAAGTCCTTGATATGGACCTAGTGAATGACCGTATTAATTCACTGGCATAGGATTCCTTCACTCTTTGGACCTCTTGGGGTTCGTTGTGACCTACTACAGCTAACACCAAGACTCCAAATAACCTTGGAATGATGTTTATCTGTGCATGCACTGGTCACAAGAGCTTATGTAATGCCTATTAACCTGGAAGTCAAAATGTATTTTTAGTTAGAATTTTACCAAAATTACTGACCACATCATCGCAGCCTCCAGCGTTTTTAATGCAGAGCTTAACGTTGCACTGGTAATACACTGAAGAGGTGTAAGGGAACTTGTGCGCCTGGAAACGAACGGCAGCTGTGGTCTTGGACGTTGAATACTCGAAGGGCCCCAAAATCTCGTAGTCGACTGGGCAACTGCAATTAAGACCGTATGGGAACTTTTACATATAGAGAAAGCAGTCATATGCTTGCAAAATCTTTGATTATTAGAGAATGTCAAGTATCAATCAATGTATTAAACTTCATTCTCCCCTTAATTCATGATTCAACATTGCCTATCTCCCTTACAAAAATGCTCAATCAACTTCCTTTCTCTAAAATTTACTATTCTTTAATTTCCCTCTCCCCCAATCCCCCCCTCCAACAGAAAACAAAAAAACACACCCATCAATAATTTTCCTGATTTTCGTGTCTCCCAGTTCTCACTTCTTCCTCCCTCCCTCTTTCCCCTGCTCACCCTTCTCCCAAAATTTTCTTGCTGCACCCTGTTAATATTTGTCCTTTCCCCTGAATCGCCCTGTCCATCGCCATCCCTTCTTCCAAATACACCCTCATTATGTCCCTTCCACAAGTACTAAACACCCCTTCCATTATATAGTATACTCAGTTCTCCCCAACCCTCAACTCCAGGCATCAAATCTCTGCTTCCACTAAATGTTCAGCCTTTCACTTTACTCTTATCTTTTAGTAGTAATCAATAGCCCTACCTCCAAATAATCTTTCTCTTCAAAGTCATTTCCCTTTTACCAAACAATCTCTTAATGACACTTTTTTCCCACACACTTACCCTTCACTGTTGATGAGCATCTGCTCTCCCCATCCCAGGCCATCTCGGACAAGGCAGTCCGTGACCTTCATTCCGTAGATTTCCTGGTCGTCGAGAGTTATGACCATAGTCAGGGGATCTCCGATGCGCACATTCTCTGCCACGGCTTTGTCCGCTGGAGTGCCGGCGAAGATCCGCATGTAGCATCCGGGCATGGGCGCTGTGGCTGTCAGTGGTGTAGTGCCCACAAAGCTACACGTTGAGAGGGAAGAGGCGGAGTTCTCGTTTACAAAATTTGCAAAACAGGGATGCCTAACCATTTTGTTAGTGTCTACATACTCGTACATTTGTTGTTAATGGGGGAAAAGGAAAATGTTATTTGTTTATCGTTTGATTATTCTTCTTACGAGATTATATTGTAATTTATTGAAATAATATTGTGACTAACGACCTGAGCCCATTCACATGCAAGACAGGCTTTGAAATCTCGAAGGATATGAAGAGATCAAAAGGGACACTAGAGATGCAGTAAGTACATATAGTATACTGCAGTGAGTGCCACCATTACTGCAGGAGGTTGAAAACCTCTTTACCTCAGAGGAGAATCGCCTGAATGACCACCATGAAATACGTCCACAGATACGATAGAAGGCAAACCATGCAATCCATTCCTTCCTTCATCATCATCATCTTTTCATGCAACATGCATGAACATTATTACCGACTGTATTTTATTCAAACTGCTTACCTTTTGTGGCATTAATATACTGTATGCATGTACGATGTATGAACATCATAGTTAAGATTTAACGTCAGTCAAAATGCAAGAATTTGAAGTATTAATATATCATCATCAGTGGTCAAAGTCTACTTAGTAAAAAGACTGTCTTAATGAATGAATGATCTGAACCTGAAGTCTGAAATGAATATTGGTAACTGTTCATAATGGCATCTGACTTGGTTAATTACAATCATTATTACTGTACTATGTATGTTGTAATCTATGGGTCTCAATCACAAAATCTAGGAAAATACAACAAATCGTGACTTGTGCTTTCCTGAAATTCTTGGGAATGATTTCGACCAATATCCTTTAAAAATCCAAATGGGAAATAAAATCAAGGTTTGTATTTTCCCCGTTGAACTTTGACCCAGGGATGGAAGAAAATACTTTCAATGCTGACCTACTATGTGAAAAATGATCTTACCTGTGTACTATATATATTTGTACATGGACATAAATGCTGAAACAGATTCATGTTAACCACAGCAGAGTAACATTTTTCTTCCAAACCTTGGTTTGCATATTTGCAGGATTTCAGTGGAAATCACATCCAAAAACATTACTAAATCAACAGTTCAAGATTTCACTGCATGACCATTTTGATTTCCATCCCTGTACACATAACTATGACAAAGATTTCCAGCGATCACTAGATCTGAACCATTTACTGACTGGACTGAGACCCTAATTCAAAATACGCTCTCTTGGGTAGACATATAAGGTAGTCTAAAACTGAGAGTGGCCCTTTGGCCCCCCAAAAATATAGTCGTTACTTCCTATGAAGATCAACAAACAACGTCTAGTCTAATGGATGGATAGAAGTCAAATGAAAGGTTAAGTTAATCTACAATTAACAACCCTCAAAGGTTATAAACATACTGGGATGATCCACCCGAACGCACCCTTGTCTTGGTTACGTGCAACAGAACTCACCTTGATCCGTTGGGTGCCTTCCATTCGACATCAGTCACGAAGTCTCCACTGTGGTGAGAAGACTTGCTTAGTACAACTATTCATTTCAATTCACTGCTGTCTGTCTTGTAGTTATATTGTTTGGCTAAGCAAGCCAAAAGTGACATACGATACAAGGCTGGTTAAATCTTTCCCTTTAGAGGATTTAATGGTTAATGACTCAATAAAGGAAAAATAAGCATACAGATGACTTCATCACTTAATCTCCATAGATTTAGTTCTCAAGAAGTTTAAAAAAATATATATGGGTCAAAAAGGGTTTACGTAGGTTCCCAGGAGAGGCTTTGGCACTTTGGTCTTGAAGAGAAATAGCTCACTGATGCTTTTCAACTATCTGGTTTATGCTGGCTTCTGTTTTAGAGAATTTAAGAAATTGATTGAAGAGAATTCGATATTCTTCAAAGCTGTGGTGTTTCAAACTAACAAACTATGTTACAAAGACTTCAGCTTTCCTGAATAAAAAATAAAGGGCCACAAGTGTGAAATACTCTGGACCAGCTTAACAGTTTTTGTTTCCTAATTTCAAAATGTTAAAAAAAAAGACCGCACTTTCAGAATTTCACCAATTACTTTGCAATGGGCCACTGATCCAGACTGAAGAAAATTTAACTCAAAAGCATTGGATATGCGATGAGAATTTTTTTTACGTTTTTTTTTTTTTTCTCAGCATCAAGAAACATGATGAAATTAGTGTTCTTCAGCCTTTATATATGGATTCATCTATAAAACAAACTAATTAACGAGAAAATATAAAAAAATATACACATAAAACATAGAATCACATATAGATGATCGACACATGACCTCTATCAATATAAGCAGTTTTTTGTTAGTACTATGTATACAAAAGAGGCTCCATGCAAATAAGTCACATTTTTTAAAACATCCGTTGCTGCCTTCCCACTACAGAATCGTTAGTTGCGCTGTTGGCGTGTGATTTTCAACTCCGTATGAATAATACTATCATTAATGTTATTTTTTTAGTTTATTTACAGGTGGATGTGTTTGTATGTATATATGTATTTATGCTCACAGGCTGCCCTACAGCAAGAGCCCATGCCAGCACAATGCTGGCTTCATCTACAACAAACAAATGAAGGTGTATTTGTCTGTAATTAGTCTTCTGTTGTGTAAAAAATACAAATGTAAAAAAAGCAATTAGTATTCCTCTGTAAATTGTCAACCTAATCTCACAGACATAAAATCCTTTGGTTTAGGTATTACAAAATACAACGATAGTGATAACATATACTACAAGTGCCTACTGTCAGTGACTGTGTTGATCATGCAGTGCTCCAACACCCCTGACAAAAGCTTGTGAGAAGTCGCTTCGTGTTCTGGGGAGCTGTTCAGTGCGTGCAGTTCTGACTACGTTATTCTCAGCGCGTGCTTCGTGAAAACTAAGAAGCTTCGTGAGGATAATTAGTAACGACTAACAATAGTTTTAGAAAATTAATAACAGAAATTGTAACAGCAGCTGGTAATAATAACAATGACACTGACAAAGCGGTTGATTTGGAAAAACGAAAGTCGTTAAATATCTATTTGTCATCTCTGAGTCACTTTTCGTCAAAATGTGATATTCCGTCTCTCATGATGATATTAAGCCACAAAAAACCCAAAACATGATATAGTATAGAATTCACATACTGCAGGAACATCATACACTCTACTTCCTAGACAGGATTCGAAAGTAGGTCATTTTGGGTTTGAAGCAAGGTAGCAGCTGACCTTATCCACTCAGCCAAGGCTGAGTGCGGTATATAATTTTATTTGAATCGGAGCACTCGTAAGAATTCTATAAACATTTTTCGAGATTCTGTATAAATTCACAAATAACAAAAGCGGAGAAGATATTAATGAATACTAATATTACCTCAGATTATCGACTGAATGAAGAGCGTTTTATACCAAATTAGTAAAATTGTCCACATGAAAGGAAAATTTTTTAAACTTAATACTGATATTAATTTTATGTTCATTGATTAATTTGAAGCATATGTGGTTAAATATTTGATCCCCCAAAAAGTTAACTTGAATCCATACAAACACTTTAAAGTTAAATTAAATGTATATACAGTAATTTATAAATATACACAAAAACTTACGACCCACACTGGGGTTGAATGACAGTGTCTCAAATGAACAGCCAGCCTGCTACCAATTGACCCACACAAGTCTTACAAGAAGCTGGAACCTAAGTACCTCTGTACCTGAGGTTTTTCCTAAGCAGTATCTAGGTGCCACCTTCTTTTGTGACTTGTGTAAGCCAATTGGTAGCATCCTGGTCCTTCATTTCAGAGTCTGGGGATCGATCCCGATGTGAGCCAAATTAATAACCGTGAAACACGTGCTCATGTGTTAATTAGTATGATATATATATATATATATATATATATATATATATATATATATATATATATATATATATATATATATATACTATATATAGAACGAATTTCGAAAATTAGGAACATGATGAATATATGAATAAAGGCAAAAGCCACGAAGGAAAGTGAAACAATAGAGTACAGCAGCAAGGCCTTTCGACTCTCGTCCTTTACTAAGCAGACTGATATCAATATTCAAGTAAGTATACAAAGAAAGCTCGTATAAATGGCAGATAGGGATTATAAAGGAAAATATGTATACCTGGAATCCAACACACCTGGAGAATTAGTAGACCTACCCAGAACAGGAGTACTACAATTTACGAGGTTTACAAAAGATGAAGTCCAGCTGTTTCGAAGCAGGGACAAGACAATGAAAAAATTATACAGGACAGTGAATGACCACAAAATATTTTATAAAAATGCAATTCAGTATATCTCATTGTTGTTTTTTTAAACATTTTTGTGGTCGGTCACTGCCCGGTATAATCTTTTAATTGTCTTGTCTCTGCTTCCGAGCAGTTGGACTTCATCTTTTATAAACCTTTTAAATTGCAGTACCCCTACCCCGTTCTGGTAGGTCTACTAATCTCCAGGTGAGTTGGATTCCAAGTATACATATTTTCCTTTATAATCCCTATCTGTCATTTATAAGAGCTCTCTTTGTAAGCTTACTTTGATACTTATATCAGTCTGCTTAGTAAAAGATGAGGGTCGAAAGGCCTTGCAGTGGTACTCCATTGTTTCACTTTCTATCGTGGCTTTTGCCTTTATATATAATATATAAATATATATATATATATATATATATAATATATATATATATACATATATATATATATATATATATATATATATATATATTATATATATATATATATATATATATATATATATATATATATATACTCTACAGATCTCTCTCCTTACATTATTAGTGTTTTAGTGATAGGCCATCCAAATAAACAGGTCAAGATCTGAAAATGCAACTCTAAATCATCTAAAAAGCCAGTCTAACTAACTCCCATCTAGATCCTAATTTCTATATATCAAACGGCTCTCTGGAAGAACATATCCACCACTTTTCAAGTTACAAATGGCCATGAAGAGGCTTATGTTTACCTTTTATCTACTTCCAAGTCCATTATTGGCATGAATGACATTTTCTAATTGTTTAGGAACAAGTAAAATGACGTATTGACGCAGTTATATGATCTTCCAAGAGCTGTCAATATCCAGCTACGTTTTGGTCTACTGTTTATGACGTCACGCAGGATTGGACGAAGGGTTCCTCGATGCTACTGGCTTTGGTGCCATGAAATTGGACTAAAATCTCTGTCAGTTTGTAATACATATCATTAAAATTTTCAGATGAAGTACTAAACCACTGTTGAAACTTTAATAAACGAATAATCATTTCCAGGAAATAATAGTGACAGAAGTTTACACGGCATCTTTCTCTACTGATCTTTTTCCTCCCATGGTCAAAAAGATTTTTGTTTTTAGGAATAGTTTTACAAAAAATTAGTCAAAATGCGAGAAACTCAAAATATGAACAAAATCTTTGACAGCTAAAATAATTCGTCACAAAAACGTGCAACAAATTAGCACGAATTCCAGCTAATTGATTTTTGTATGAAAAGATCGGCACCAAAACACTTCGCTCTTAAGAGACCCAACGTCCGATACATCAGCCACGACAGAAAATCAGTATTTTGGTAATAAGAAGTTATGAATGCGGGGTTTAGATCTACTAAATATGAAACTATTTTTATAATAGGGTTTATAAATAGTCATACTTACAGTACAAGCTATAATGGTTTATATTCTAAGGTTTAATTGGTTAGTTAGAAAGTGTCTACAAACAGCAGGCAACATTATATCGAAGTTACTGGTTAGTGAATAAAGGTTTTATGATCTGAAAGAGAAATTCGTAAATACAGTGATTTGAAAAGAAAAAAAAAAATGGTTTATTTACAATGTCCAAATGAACTCTAAAGAGTAAATGTAGTCATTAAAAAATTACTCTTATACGACTACGATAAATAAGCAAGACTAGTGACATTTTAAATCTACCTTAAAATAGAGATAAAGAGAGAGAGTGAGAGAGAACACATCCACCTTCCCACAGCACTGACATACACATTAATTCGATTTCTGCGCCGCTCATGAGTAACAGTGACTTTGCATGCGCCATCTTGCATAGTATCAGGCTCATCAATTACTACCACCAGCGTCTATGAAGCGTTGCTGTTCTGCACTTCCTCCCGAATTATCATCATGCTTCAGTTTTGCCTTCCGTTCTTCCGCTATGTTAATCGGCCTCCTGCGTACATTTGCGCTTCCGAGCGCGCGCGCCTGTGCATTTTATAAGATATTTTTTTGGGCTCGTCAGTACTTTATTCAGTGGAGGTTCTTCTATAAGAGAATATGAAGGATAACGATAATCAGAGCGAGATGAATAAAAAAAGCCACTTACAGCAATGATAAACGATTTCCCTTGAAGCCTTACTTAAAACACACGAGGAGAAACATCACTGAACTCTTGAAATGGACACGCCTTGAAACCGATTGGCTGGCTTGGATTAATCCGTCTTAGGCCTATATGGGTTTTTGTTCTAAATGTGGTAAGGTGTGAAAGGGATTTGGAGGCCAAGTTTGGACCTCGGGACACTAACCAAACCCAGCAGAGACGCCTTGAAAAATCGAAAGACATTCCGCCACCAAAGCTGTGGGATTGGCATATTGAGGGAGGGAGGGTGCGACTCAACACTCGGTGGATAATCCGTTACTCGGCGACTATCTTTTTCTTCTTCTTCTTCTTTTATGACTAGAGCCGCCAGGTTTTCCCTCACTTCCTGGGTTATTTCACGGCTGAGCATAACGCCTAATAGGCGATGTATAATAGGGGATGAGCGTTGAACGCTGCTCAGAAGAGGAAGACCGAAAAAATAGGGTGTTTTAGAAGAGTCGAATAGCTCGGAAAGATTGCATGATTAAACAGTCTCTCTCTCTCTCTCTCTCTCTCTCTCTTGAATGACTGCTTAAACGACGAAGATGCAAGGTGGCGTCTCGCTAGTCATTTTTATTTACTCTCGCCATTAGAAAGTACTTGCTCGCTTCTCAACTTTTTATCTGGGAGGCTAACACGACGCAATTACGTAAGACGCTAGTACTACGCTTTGGTCCTTCTACACCACTCCTACCTGCGTTACGGCTTTAAACTAATGAAAGGAAGACGTTTAAAATGCTAGTGGTACCCAAAGTGACTTCAGAAAAACTTATTGGTTTATTGTAAACTCGTTCAAAACAGGAGAATTCAGCTGTCTTGCAAGAAAATATCAAAATTGTAACTCAAACTTTAGTCGATACGCTAATCGAATGGTATATTTGTTAAACAGGCTGACATTTTCGTGCCAATTATAGTAACTGGTTTGCTTATGGGAAGCGTGTCAATATTATATTGAAAACTGGGATAATCTTTTAAACCGTAATGATTTTTTGACGTTTCTGTAATTCGTTGGTGACGTAAGGTGAATCCTAAACAAAAACTAAATTAGTTTAGACTTATGCCGTAAAAAGCTGAAAACGCAGGACGAAGGAAACAGAGGAAAATGACTAGAATCATCACTTTTATACCTAAAGTGAGACTGAATTAATTGACAACAAACTTTCAGACCGTTAAAACTCGGATACAATGAAGAGTAAACAAGTGATTCCATTGTCTTACCTGACGTTGAAGGCGTTGGTGACCGTCTTCTCCTGCGTCTGGTATTTACATCGTATGTGGTAGCCTCGGCCCTGATTCGTCACGAGTTTCCTGTGGGGCTGAACCACCACCGTGTTGAAGTATTCGATGCCGTCCTCCTGTCAACAGATCAATAAATACTCAGGATGAGTTTTATTTATTTATTTATTTATTTTAATGAGGACTGGCAACCAAACACTTGGACCTATAAGGTCATTCAGCGCTGAAACGGAAATTAAGTTAAGTATATCTTAGTTTAACCAGACCACCGAGCTGATTAACAGCTCTCCTAGGGCTGGCCCGAAGGATTAGATATTTTTACGGGGCTAGGAACCAATTGGTCACCTAGCAACGGGACCTACAGCTTATTGTGGGATCCGAACCACACTATATCGAGAAATGAATTTCTATCACCAGAAGAAACGGAAATTAACAGAAAATGTTTGAAATGTGTAACAGGAGGAAAACCTAAAAGCAGTTGCACTATGGAAAAATTTATAGGAGAAGGTGGATAGCAAAAGAGAATATGAATGGAGGTACAGTAAAAGGAATGAATGAGGTTGTAACTAGGGGCCGAAGGGACGTTGTAAAGACCCTAAGTAATGTCTACTGTGTGCTGCAAGTGGTGCACCACTGACGGTACTACCAGGCTACGGATCCCTGAGCTAAGGGGTCAGAATTAGAATATCTTTTACTGTACCTCCATACGCATTCTCTTTCTTCCATCTTACTTTCCACTCTCTCCTCCTGACAATTGTCTCACAGAGCAACTTCAGGAATTTCCTCCTGTTACACCTTTCAAAGCTTTCTACTCTTAATTTCCCTTTCACTGCTGAATGACCTCAAAGGTCTCAGTATTTGGCCTTAATTACATATTCCAAAACAGAGGACGTGGGGTCAGCAACCTCACCAATAGTGACTGAACCAATGTCACCATACAATTTTCCCACTGCTTCCCAAAGTACTGTGAATACAAATAATAACATACAAAAATAAAGTAACCTAATGCTACTCAAATGAGAAAAAGAACCTGAAAAATGAATGAAGGAATTCTTATAATAACGGAATCTGCTTATTTGGCGCATTAACAATGAGGAACGGGTCCCTGAATAATCTAGCTGGTCTGCATTTCCGTTTTGCATTTGACCGTGAAAGTAGCGTCAGGTGAGACTCATGAACGTCAGGAAAGGTAAATATGGTGGATTTGGACTCTGTCAATTTTATGATTTCAGAAAACACACAAAATCAGTCTGACAACAAGACAACGCGACAGTATAGAACAGAATGTTGAGTTTAAGCCATAGACCAAGCTATGGGACCTATGAGGCAAAACCCTCACAGTTGCACTATGAAACAATTGTCAAGAGGGTTGAGGGCAATAAGATGGAAGAACGAGAATATAAACGTTAGTTACTCTCAAAGGAACGAAAGGGGTTGCAGCTAGGGGCCGAATGGACGCTGCAAAGGACCTTCAGTAATGCCTACAGTGCGCCGTATGCTGTGCACTGACAGCACCACAGTCTAGTGACTCTAGTCTATCTGGACCGTGGATAGCACTTAACCCCTACGGGAACAACGAGACACATCGAGAGTAGAGTGAATATCGCAGCAATTTCAAGACTATCGCGTGCGTAGCTGGAGTCTCTGGAGAGAGACAGCTTCCTGCACACACGCCAAGGAAGAAGAACACACGATTCTCTCCTTCTAAAAGCGAAGAGCGACGTTCTTATGTTTCGCTTCGATGCCAATGAAAGGGAGAGTCAGTCACCCACCCGATCGTGACAGAGAAATGTCAAAACGGAAACAGGGAGCAGACGACACAATGCAAATGTAACAGTAAAAACAGGATTAAATACACTTGGAATAGAATATGGAATTCGGGCCATAGGCCAAGCACTGGGACCTATGAGGTCCTTCGGCGCTGAAAGGTGTAATAGGAGGAAAACCTTTTGCATTTGCACTATGAAACGATTGTTAAGACAGAGAGGACAGTACGAAAGAAGCAATGGAATATGAATGGAGGTACAGTAAAAGGAACGAAAGAGGTTGTAGCTAGGGGAACGAGGGACGCTGCAAAGACCCGTAAGTAATGCCTACAGCGTACTCCAAGAGGTTCACTGACGGCAATACCCCTCTACGGGCACCAATACATATGGAAATGAACTGGTTTTTCCATAAAGGGAAAGGTACACTTGGTTTTTTGTTACGTAAATAAAACCAAGGTTAGCCAAGGGGTTGAACGCAAGAGGAGTTTGACCACCTGCCTGGCCTAAGATTGCTATATTTCCTCAGCGCAGATGAAATTCCCAGATAAAATAAAATCAATAAAACGTCGTATGATCACACAGTACCTTTATCATTCAATATGTCCTAAGAATTTACCACAATATTTGATTTTATTACAGTTTATCTTCGTTCAACGACAACAACAACAACACTAATAATAATAATAATAATAATAATAATAATAATAATAATAATGAACCAAACAAAAACTTCTTTCAGTTTTCTTCTGAAGATTGAAAAAGAAACCCACAAATTCAATTTGTAACTTGTTTACTTCTATGTATTTACATTTAGTTTTACTCCACACACTAAATGTAAATACATAGAAGTAAACAAGTTACAAATTGAATTTGTGGGTTTCTTTTTCAATAATAATAATAATAATAATAATAATAATAATATAATAATAATAATAATAATCCAGCCGAGTTTGCCAAAAGATCATCCCTCAGATTAAGCCCAATAATATGAAGCGACAAACAAATCTCGCCCAACTTGGAACCCACCACAAAATATCGCTCCTTAAGCAAATGATGTAAAGTCCCCTCTAGAATAACGACCCACAAACTACTTGTTTTACAGACCAAGGTTCCAACCACCGACACTCTAAGTTCTCCACAGTGTTCCTGTTTGTATGCGTGTGTGTTTGAGAGAGAGAGAGAGAGAGAGAGAGAGAGAGAGAGAGAGAGAGAGAGAGAGAACTTTAAAATGGCAAATAATTATCTACTGACAATGTTACCCATCACAATTCTTCAAATGAGAGAGAGAGAGAGAGAGAGAGAGAGAGAGAGAGAGGGCAACCACAACAGATATATATAAGTTTCAATATAAACAATTACCTACATAGTAGAATGGGAGAGGGAGAATTATTTTCCATAAAAATAACAGATACGAATGAGAGAGAGAGAGAGAGAGAGAGAGAGAGAGAGAGAGAGAGAGAGAGAGAGAATCTTATTAGAAAACCAAGCAAAACAAATTTATATGAGTATCAATAAAAATAATACCTACAAGAACAAGAGAGAGAATTTAACACAAATAGCAGATACAAATGAGAGAGAGAGAGAGAGAAGAGAGAGAAGAGAGAAGAGAGAGAGAGAGAGAGAGAGAATGTTTGTATGGGCATGTATGAGAGCACGTGAGATATTATGAGGTCCTCCGTGGGTCATTTTGACATTACCAGCATGACTTGTGGTTTACCAAAGAGTTGGCAAGACGGAGGGTCCCCAACCCCCCCTTTTCCCACAATTTGTGTGCGATTATTACTGTGGGAAAGATTTACGCTTATTATTATTCAAATAGTTTCATTACGATAAACCTCAACAATTATCCTTGTTAATTTTTTTTTTTTTTTCATATTGTGACACCCTAGACTTACTAGGACCCACGAAAAGACTGTACAGTTAAAAGTATCTCTGGACTTTGAGACGGTACTTAACGTCCGTCCTGTCGGGACTCGCCATCTCGACCCTCTAGTAATGCCTATAGTACACATGAGGTGCACTGACAGTACTAACCCCCTGTGGGGGATTACGTGCTTTAGATAATAGGTTGCTGGCTGTGCAAAGTCGACAGCAGCCTGGGTAGCATAAGATATGGGGCTTCTTCCTATGTCTTGAAAGAAACTGAAGTAATCACAGTTTCATTCTCTCTCCGCCAACTCTTGAATGACCATGGGTGCACAAACTACAGGCGAGCTTTCTGCTTCCTACTTGTTTTGCACAAATTACGGGCAAGATTTCTGCTTCCTACTTTTTTTTTCTTTTAAAAAAGTCTTATGTAATAGGCTTCATCACATTGTCATTCTACAAAATTTCTCACAGTTCAACATTCGCAAGATTTCAATATCTAATACACTCTGTATTGTAGCATTGTCTACATTATTCTCAACTTGTACATATTCAGTCATAATTAAGTTAACATTTAAATCAGAATGTAAATTTTTGTTTAACAGTCATTGATGAACTGCTCAGCTGTACAATGCTTCACTTTCCATGCTTCATCTGCTATTAGGCTATAAACATACCCAAAAACTTACAAGCCTAGAAGCCCAAATCTTTCTTCCACTGGTAAACCACACTTTTCCCTCTGAACTTAAGGAAAATGAAAACTGTATGAACCTAGGTAAGGTTGGGTTACTTAAGGGCAGTTGGGTTAAGTTTTATCCAGGTATTTTATTTCAGGATTTATTGTGAGCTACATCAGATTAGCAAAGAGCAGATCTAGAGGAATTTCCTCTTGCCAGGTTGGGTACAAGTGCAGGAGAGATGCATATGCCATTTCTGTGCATTGCAACCCATTTGAAAGCTGAGTAAAGATAGGTATTTCAACAGGGATGCATCCTAACCTAACCCTACCTTAAACTAACTTATCAATGGGCATTATAGTCGGACCTGGCAGCGGGATGGGGGAGGGGGCGCTTTGGTTCTCCTGGACGGCTCTAAACATGACACCATGCACAGCAGAATGATATGTGCACAACAATTATGCAGTATACCCAAAGTAGATCCCAATGCTTTAGACTGGGGTAAGTTAGGTTATGCAAGGATAGGTTAGGTCACATCGCCTTGCAGTAGCTCAGGTTGGTAAGTGGGAGGAAGGAGGTAAATGTTAATCCATCTATGCAGGAAGACTCCAGGGACTTATATTAGGTTACCTTAAATAGATTCATGTCAAGGTGTACTATTCCTGTAACTGCTATCGCCCCATTCCCATGTTTTATGATTAATTTTGCTATTGCTAACTTCTCTTCGCACATGAAACACTCAAGTGCCTGGTTGCTTACTTTGTTTGTTTGTTTTGTTTGTTTGTATGGTGTTTTTACGTTGCATGGGAACCAGTGGTTATTCAGCAATGGGACCAACGGCTTTACGTGACTTCCGAAGCACGTCGAGCGTGAACTTCTATCACCAGAAATACACATCTCTCACTCCTCAATGGAATGGCCGAGAATCGAACTCGCGACCACCGAGGTGGGACGCCAACACCATACCTACCACGCCATTGAGGCGCTTCCTCTTACTTTGTGATTAATCTCTTTTGACAACAACGTTTATAAAATACAACTATTTTTTTGTCATTTTCACCACTGCAAAGGCCTTGTTTCTCAAAAGAGGCCTTCATAAGTGTTTGATATGTGGCTATGACAAACATAAAAATGAATTATTAATACAAAAACAATGGTAACAAATGCATAAACACTAGATAAACAGGTGCAAAAATAACATCCATGCATTTGTTGAAAATTAATACATCACATAATTAAAAAACTATGAATGAGAGCAGGATCTAAGCAAGAGTACCCACCCTACGTTAACAAGTACTACTCATTCCAACGTTTAGGTCAGCGGTCGCTATCATACCTCAAAGAATTGTATGAGCATATTACAGGAACAATACAAGAAGTTCATTATTACTTACGCTTTTCACTTTGGTAAGCGTGACAACATTTCCTAATTAATTCAAAAGCACATTACTGTTTATCGACACCTAAGCATCGCTAGTTTATGTGGGAGCCGAGGAAACGGACTTAGTGGAGTGGAAAGTAGTCTGATTCGTCGTGTGCTGCCATCTGTCGGTGGTAACTTTTTTCAAAATAGTACCAAATATTCGACGTGATGATAAATACTTGTGGCAGATCGGCAAAATTAAGAACTGTTAGATGTTGCCTGGAAGTCAAATAAA
>NC_061095.1:48085931-48098431 GCF_015104395.2 Macrobrachium nipponense | reverse complement strand
CTCCAACCACAGACGAATGAGACATCCTTCGAGCGAGAAATCTCCCCAAGGAACCAACCACGCGGCCGACTCTTCGTGTCCTTCAGGATCTCTCGCAAGGACATCCCGGAAGGTCGTTGGCTGCCCTGCGTCCTTGCCGGATCCTTGCCAGGGGGAGGAGGGGGCTGTAATGGTTCTCAGTGATTCCCTCCGGCGGGAGAGAGTGGTGTTGGTTCTCATTTTATGATTTTTACAAATGTCATTTACATTTCTCTGAAGCAGAGCCCAACGGGAGAGGCAACTCAGGCCAGAACAATTAAGGAGGACCTTCAGCCGCTTTGGGGAAGGGTTGTTATGAGAGTTGGGGAATAGGGAAGCAAAGAGAGGATTCGAAAGCATAGCAGGAGATTATTATTATTATTATTATTATTATTATTATTATTATTATTATTATTATTATTATTATTATTATTATTATTATTATTATCCATTCATATTAAACAAACCAACCGGGCCACTGACTTGAAAATGAAGCTTCCAAAGTAACAGGAAGGCGAGATCTCACTTATTAAGAAAGATAAAACAATAAATCAATAAAGAAAATAAATGAATAAAGTAATAAATAGCTAAAAATGCATTCAAATAGAAGGAGGAGAGTATTGGGGTAGTAATGCACTGCATCTTAGCTTGAAATTTCGAAGTTCCATTTGCACGATAACCGCTACGTTTGGCAATACTTTGCATTGAGCTCTAGAAAAAATAAGAAATCCCTACAGACGAACAGGCGTAAGCTTTCGTCACTGACAGAAACGTCCAGATAGATGTGAGCTTTGGGGCACTTTATTTCAATCTTTACTGCACAAAAGAGATGCTTAGTTCAGATACCAGCTCTACGGATGTCCATATAAAAGGTCTGAGAACAAATGTTACGAACCGTTAAATTTAGGCTGAAACAGGTGTTGGGTTTCAAAACCGTCTGTCCAAAGCTTGACAGCCCCCACTCAGGCTTGGGCTGTGAACAGAAATGGATTGACAGCTGTCTACTTGAAGCTCTACAACAAGCCATTAAACTTGGTGTCTTGTCAAAAAGCACTGACCTCTAGCGCGGGACCTTGACCCCAACCCATGGGGGGGAGGGGTGGGCGGAATAGTTTAACTCCCACAAAGGGTATGGCAGAATGAGTCGACGGAACCCCAAATGGTACTCTTGATGTTCGGCAACAAATAAAACTCCGTCTTAAAGATGGAAGGGGACAGAGTCTCTCAAACAGCAACAGGGTTTAAAAGAAAGCTAGACAAAATCATTAGGAGGACACTGTAAATGAACAGTAAAACCTGCTCCTAGAGATGAGTGAGCGCACGATGTCTTCTCTTTGGATAGACTAATAAATCTTTAAGACATCCTAATCCTTCTCTCTCTCTCTCTCTCTCTCTCTCTCTCTCTCTCTCTCTCTCTCTCTCTCTCTCTCTCTCACGAATATTATTATTATTATTATTATTATTATTATTATTATTATTATTATTATTATTATTATTATTATTATTGGCGAAGAAATCCACTATGACGTGAGTGTAATATTAAAATAAAAGTATATTTACACTCACATCATCGTGGATTTCTTCTCCAATTTTGTGACTCGTGAGATTATTATTATTATTATTATTATTATTATTATTATTATTATTATTATTGCTGGAGGATTCATCATCTGGGGATGGAATGACACCTCCACTGGCCATCCAGGTAATTGATACCTTGCGGGAGATGGGAATTCTCACGGTAGGTTGAGGGATGATAATCTTTTACGTGACTGGCAGCAGTTGTAAATGAGAGAGAGAGAGAGAGAGAGAGAGAGAGAGAGAGAGAGAGAGAGAGAGAGAGAGAGACCTTACCTTACAGACCTTACATCTTGTCGGGTTGCCCCAGGTCCCTCAGTGTGAGGCACCTCTAATGTCTACCAGAGAGTTGCTAGTGCATCTTCCGGTATATTTTGCATCTTCCAATCTTGGATGGTTTGGGATGCAGCTTAGATATTTGTCGAGCCTATTCTTAAACACATCTACGCTCACTCCTGATATATTCCTCAGATGAGCTGGCAACGCATTGAATAGACGCTGCATTGTCGATGCTGGTGCGTAGTGGATTAATGTCCTGTGTGTTTTCGTTATTTTTTCCTGGTATAGTTTTTGGGCACTATTAATCTACCTCTGCTTGCTCTTTCTAATATTTTAGCTCCATGATGTTTCCGGCAATTCCTTCTATCTGTTTCCATGCTGAATTATCATGTAGCGTTCTCTTCTCCTTTCTAGACTATATAATTTTAAGGATTGTAGTCTTTCCCAGTAGTCAAGATCCTTAACTTCTTCTATTCTAGCTGTAAAGGACCTTTGTACACTCTCTATTTGTGCAATATCCTTTTGATAGTGTGGGTACCATATCATATTGCAATATTCAAGTGGACTACGAACATATGTTTTATAAAGCATAATCATGTGTTCAGCTTTTCTTGTTTTGGAAGTGCCGTAACAACATTCCATTTTTTGCTTTACATTTTGCCAATAGAATTGCTATTTGATCAATTGCATAAACATTGGTTCTATTCAACATCACACCAAGGTCTTTAACTGGTTCCTTATTTGTGATTGTCTCATTATTAGGTCCCCTATATGCATATAGCTTTCCTTCTCTGTCTCCATAATTTATTGATCCAAATTTATCAGAGTTAAATACCATCCTATTTACCTCTGCCCAATCATATACTTTGTTACGGTCTCTTTGTAGGCGCGTTTCCTATCTTCATCACAAGTAATTTCTCTACTTATCCACAGATTATGTTTTCTAATTTTCTTCACTAATATATTATGATCTACTTTGTCAAAAAGCTTTTTGCAAAAAGCCTAGATAAAGCCACATCTGTTTCATTTCTGCTTTTCATATTTTTTGTATAGTTCTCAAGGTGGGACTAAACAGTTGGGGTTGGGTGTACTTTTTCCGGGTACAAAAACCATGTTTTTGTCTATGTTAAACAAATTATTTTCTATTAAATGGTCATAATATTTTTCATTCATTACCCAATTTCATACACTTCATAAGATGTGATGTTAGACTCACAGGTCTATAAATTACTGCCTCTAGTCTTGATCCACTTTTTGAAAGTATTGGTAAATATGTAATTTGTGCTCATCATAAAAATCTTGCTTGTATCTACACTTTGTCGTAATAATATTGCAAGTGGCTTTTGTGATAGAATGAACTACTTTCTTTAACAAAAAATTAGCAGGGACCCACCAGGCAGGCCCCAGTGCTGCTCCATTTTAATTTCATTAATAGGCCTGCACAATATCAGGCTTTAATTAATATCTATGTCTGCTAAATATTCCACTATTTTCATCCCTTTATTAATTCTGTATCCAAATTATCTTCATTATCAATTCTAGGGGTGAATTCTCTTATATCTTTCTGCCAAATATGTTGCATATTTCCTTTTTTTCATTCGTTAATTCCTTTTCAATTCTCTTTAGAGGCCCTATTTCTATTGTTCTTCTTTATTCATCTTTTTTTTGGCAACGAGTACAATAGTTTTGGGTTTGTTTGATATTTACTAGTTTTTTTTCTTCCAAGCCCCAGTTTTTCATTTTTCTTTTTGATTGGATAATCTTTTGTTCTTAGCATTTTTCTATCTTACTTTTTAGTTTATAAACTTCCATGCATTTTTTTTCTTTTGCACTTTCTTATTTTCTGGAACAAACAAGATCCTTCTGTCTCTTGGTATTGCAGAAGGATCTTGTTCAGAAAGAGAGAGAGAGAATGATATAACAAGGAAGATATATAGAGAGAAGGAATAGATTACTTAGTAGATCCAAAGAGGAGAGAGAGAGAGCGAGAGGGCAGAGAGAGACCGAGAGGAGAGATGGGGGAGAGAGAGAGAGAAGAATAAGATTAGCTGTAGATATCCAGGGACCGGGAGAGAGAGAGAGAGAGAGAGAGAGGAGAGAGAGAGAATGATTAGAAAATATAGTACAAATAGATAGGGACAGTTAGAAATAGGATTAGCAATAGATATGCGGAGAGAGGGAGAGAGAGATCACCCATCTCATAGGTGTGACCAATTCACAGGCAGGTAGGTTCTGGGAAAAGACATAATTACATGACGCCTTCTCTGGTCATAAACTCCTGTCAGGTAGAAGACAATGTTGTGGGGAATTACGTTTCACGCCTGCAAATTACCAATATTAATCACTTGGTAAAATCATTGGTTTTTTACACTGAAATAATATCTTATACATACCCATATATAGATATATATATATAATATATATATATATAATATACCATATAATATACTATAATAATAACGCTCTTCTCGATTTATATTGCTGGTAAGGATACGAAACCAGGTCGGACACATCTTGACGAGGAATCGGATGCAGCGAAGGTCGTTCAACCAACCCACTGTCACGCTCAGGTGATCTCACGTCCCGATGCCTGCCTTTTGACTCACCCCCGCAATAGTATATACTTTGTCTTTTCGACTGACACAGCGATCACGGTGCTGTGAGTTCTTTATCAGAGGAGGTTTTTAAGGATAAAAAAAAAGCAGGAAACAGAAAAAGACAGGAATGCGCGTTTTTTTTTTGGGTCATTAACTCAGTGCATTTGCAAAAAATCATTTCTTGCTGCCTTGTAAGGTGCAATGACGTGAAGTTTCATTGCTTTATACGTGTATATATATATATATATATATATATATATATATATATATATATATATATATATATATATATATATAGTGTGTATACCTATAGCAAACACGCACACAGATATCTATATATTACTTCTAGGGCACAATTTTCACGGATACAACATTCATTGAATAGAATGCTTTCTCACTGTTAACAGCTTTTGAAATTGCTTCAATATTCTAATTATTTTCTTTACTTCATTGTTCAGGTTACTAATGGACACATAATGGGGTTCTTCCATTTACTCCAGTATTTTTACACGCGACAGCTGTTCGTCAACCTATACGTATTGACGTTTCAAGCGTACTGATACAAATATGTTGTTGTTTTTGATTTAGCTGACCCGACGAAGACATAGCATCCCTGGGACGTTGAAAGTTTATTTACTAACGTACAGTGGATGAAACAATACAAATCATCATGGACAAGATATACCGCCCCTCTGAGAAAACCACCATTACCGATCCCCGAAAAAATCTTAAAAGAGATGCTGGAAGCATGTACAAAGGAAGCCCCATTCCTCTCACATAGGGGCGAAATATATCGACAAAAGGACGGCGTGGCAATGGGTTCCACCCCTGGGGTTCTTTTCGTAAAACGCATACATGGCACACACAGAAGAGGTCACATTTGAAGAACACCCAAAACCCAGAATCTATGGGATATATTGATGATATCTTTATCACAACAAAAGGGCGACAATGACATAGAAGAATTAGTAAATAAACTACAAGCAAATTCTACATTAAATTTTACGGTAGAAAGAAGTGATGAGAGATGCTCCCTTTCTTGGACGTACTTGTGACCCGAAGAACAACAAATACAATACCACGTATACACTAAAAAGACAGACGCTGGAAGATGTTTAAATGCTAGAGGAGAATGCCCTGATGCATATAAAACGATCTGTGGTAAATGCATACATAAAACGCGCCATAACACACTGTTCCACGTGGAAAGCGACTATAACGAAGAGATCAAACAGAGTTCAACAGCTGCTCACAAATAACGGATATCCAGATGACATGATCCAGCAAGTTGTCAAAAAGAGATTAGAGGCTTTCCATAATCCGACCCCGAGGAACAAACACACAAGACAAAGACAAAGAAATAGTGATATACCATCAGATACCATACAACAAACACCCACGAAGATGAAAGGAAAGCCATCCTTGGTATACTGCGAAGAGGAACCACCCCCTAGCGCCATATAACAAAATAACAGCAAGGATTTACTGCAAACAAACCTTACGGGCCTCTTTGGTAATGAAAAATAGTACGGCCCCATCGACGGAGAAAGAGGTTAAATCTGATATAGTATACAAGTTGTCTGTGCTGACGAGCAATGTCAGTCCCCCAAAAATGCTTATATCGGACACACAACACCACACTCAAACGTCGCATGCAGGCCCACAGAAACCAAGGAGCATTCATCAGCACTTTGTGGATACCCACAATAAAAAAACCATCATTACAAGAACTTCTCACAAACACCAAAATAATACACAAGGAAGGCAACTACAATCGTTTATTGATATCAGAAGCAGTCAGCATCGCATGCAACGTCCCAGCCTTAACATCCAACGTGAGGCAGACCGATCCTTGCCCTCGTGTAGGAGGCAGTCCTTCAACCACGCAAAGCACAAAGCCCCACAACGCGGACAGGAGCGCACACTGACTTTCAGTGAATTAGACATATATGTATTAATATATATTTATGTATAATGTGCATATAATAACTTACTTTCAACTTTTATTTAATTTCTGTTGTTAACATATTTATTTATTTGTCTTATTTTATGTTTCACTATAGTCTTTTGTAAATACTTAAAACTAGGTATCTGGCAATTGTACTACTTTCGTCCTCATGACGTCACAAAACGCATAGGCTGGCATATTTGTATCGTCTTGCGTAACACTTTTGTCGTTATTTATAGATTTCTTTGAGAACGTATTTTTGAGCTCTTCTCTCATGGCAGAGAAGCGTCCATCGTCTCCCGACCCTCGCTGGTGGGAACCTGCCCTCCCCTGACGAGCAGGGCTTTCGATGGTACAGAAGAAGCGAAAGAAAGCTTTGAAGACCATCATCAACGTCCTGGGCCTTCGGACACCATCTCAAACTTCGACCCCTGCAAACTCCTCCTCACACTGCCAAGTTCAAGGCAATAGCATCGCAAGGCCAATCGTCATATGCAGCTGTTTTAGCATTGGAGAATAAACACCCCGAAGCAAAACTTCATGCCAGACCTAATCTGAAAGGGGAATTTATAATTTCCCCTAAAGACCAGCATTCAGCCGACCTCCTCAGCAACGACCCCTCCTGCCTTCTCCTAGATCCTGCAGATAAAATCACAAAAGGGATGATTTGTAAAGTCCCGAGATACATTCCCATCGAAAGAATTCTCCAGCTACAATATCCTGAGTGCATCAAGATGCACAGTAAAGAAAGACGCAGCTACGACTGAGGAAACCCTGAAGGTGGAGGCAACATTTAAGGGAATATATCCCTCCCTTCATCGATCTCGGAATCCTCGGCACCTACCACCACAGAAGCCTTCGTTCCTGAGCCACTTCGATGTTTCAAGTGCCAGAAGTACGGACACCACAGGAGAGAATGTACTTCCCACCACGTCTGCGGAATATGCAGCTTGAAACATGAAACTGACGTTTGCCTCCAGAAATTCAAATCAAAGGGCCACACTGTTGCCCGATGCCCAACTGTCACCAGTCGCACCATGCATGGTTCAGAGGATGCCCTGTCAGACTGGAGAAGATCTGGAGGATAAAGGGCATAACTCCACCACCTGCAAGACCTCAAGACCGCCAGCCGCCCCAAGACGACCTCCAAGCCAACCAAGGATTGATCCCAGGACCAACCTACCTCCTCCACCACAAACTCCTCATCCTTCTAACCAAAAACCACGTCATTATATCCCAAACCCCTCATCCTTCCTTCCCTCCAACCTCCAATTCCCAAACCCCTTCCAACCCCCCCGACCCCTAAGGTTTTTCCCTCTACCCCTCAGTTTATTCCCCCACCCCCAAACCCCTCAGGTTATCCTCCAGCCTTTGCATCGCCAAGACGCCGACCTCCTGCTCGTCTGCGAAGCAGGAACTCAGACAGAACAACCAGAAACAACCAGTTGAAGATATGCAGGTCGAGACAATCACAGAAGCTCCCGCTTTGTATGCCGAAACTGGAACACAAACAGAGGAGTTCCCAGTTAAGCAAGACATGGGAATCCAGACCTGCAAACCGAAACTCAGATCAGTCGCCTCTGGAAGTGAATTCCGGTTCGTAGGAGAACAAGGAATTCACAAGCTCCTGATGACCTACGACGAATTCAAATCAAATTCATTAACAGAGTTTATACTCGACAACCAATACTACAACGACTGACTGTTTAAAGAGATCTTCCAGGAAGCCCTCAACTTTGAGATCTCCCTCCCAGATGATTTCCTCAATCTGAATTTCGATTCAGAACTCCTCGAAGGCAAAAAAACCCATTCTGTAAAAGAACGATCATCAACTGTTCTCTGAGCTCGTCCACGTTCTGTTGGACCTAGAGATCAGTTCCAGATGACCTCCTTCGAGAGAAAAGCTGTGTTTATAGCATTTAAACTGCTTTTTCTTTTACTAACAAACAATCCTCCTTTCCCCTCCGTTTTTCGGCCGCCTCACGTCTAACGACCGAATATTTCAACTGTCACTCTAACTACTGCTTAAGCTGTTGTTTACTTTTGTTTTGCTTTCTCTAGAACTTATAATATTTCGTTTTTCTCTCGCCGAATCTCTATCACTAAACGATCGCGCTGTTTCATTCTATTGTCGTTAAGTGAAACATGGTACTTGAACTCCATAGATTAATGTGCTTTTTTTTTTTTCCGTTTTCTACGACTAAAAATTTTTCGTTTTCCTTACTGGCTATCTCTGACTCGCCAGGACTCGCTACTATCGATCTTTATCTCCTACTAATGGGTACCTTAGGGTTTAAAGGGGTTTGTAACCTTGCCTGTTCACCTTTCCTTTCCTTTTCAAATCATACCATTTCACGTGCATAACCCATAGAAATCATAAATAAAGGCTCACCTCATATCTTAAAAATCACCTTTCCACATCCAAAAATTCAAATGACCTACGGGCTGCTCTATGAGCAAGAGCCCGTGCTGGCATAAAGCCAGCTTAATCCTAAACAACAACAAAACATATTTGTATCAGTACGCTTGAAAACGTCAATACGTTATAGGTTGACGAAACAGCTGTCGCGTGTAAAAATACTTGGGTAAATGCAAACCCCCATTATGTGTCCCATTAGTAAACTGAAACGAATGCAGAAAGAAATAATTAGAAAATATGAACAATTTCAAAAAAGCTGTTAACCGGAGAAAGCCATTCTATCATGAATATCTATAATATAGTGTCTCGCCCAAGAGGAAGGTGTTTTGGCTTGCATAATACTACATAATATAATAATCATAATATAATAATAATAATGATATAATTATCATATCTCAAGACATACAAATAAATAGAATGCAAAAATGTACTTGGCGACAATGTGTTAAAATTATGAATATCGACCGAAGCATCAATCTATTATTATTATTATTATTATTATTATTATTATTATTCATTATATGATTATTATTATTTTATTATTATTATCCAAGTGAAGTACCGTACAGTTAAACTGAGAGTTGACACAGGTTATCAAAACGAATACACAATATCATTGAATGTTAATTTCTAATAATCAATATATTCCGCTTTCCAAGCTGCCCCAATACAATGAACGAAAGGACTTATTGAATCATACATGGCAGAGCTCAAAAGATTGGATATATATCTTTGACATTAAAGTAAAAAGCTCATTCTTTCAAGAATGTTGGAACACATTAACACGGAAAGGTACAGTTGCTTGAAATTCGAACAGACCAAAGGAAGGAAATGTCTATTTAGGACATGGTTTTTGTTAGCTGCGTAATTGTTTTTGGTTGTTTATTATTATTATTATTATTTTTTTTTTTTTTTTTTTTTTTGCCCTTAACAGTCCTCCAATTCGACTGGGTGTATGTATAATGGTGGGGTTTCCGGTTTGCATCCTGCTCCTTAGGATCCATCCCTTTTTTATTATTATTATATATTAGTATTTTTTTTTTTTTGTCGTCTATCAAGTCCTCCAATTCGACTGGGTGTATTTTTTAGGGTGGGTTCCGTTGCATCTTGCCTCCATCACTTTTCCTCACTATGTGCGCCGGTTTCTCGGATCACACTCTTCTGCATGGTACCTGGATCTACTTCAGCCTCTAGTTTTTTCTAGATTCCTTTCAGGGATCTTAGGGTGATCGTTCCCTAGTGTTTTTCTTGATTATGGTACAATTTTCCATGGCAATGCCCCATATCCATTCTTTTTCTTATTTTCCAGGTCTGATACTTATCAATTTTTCCCCTCCTCTTTCTCTTCAACTCTGTCCCATGGTATTGCGACATCTATGATTGATAATTTCTTCTTGATTTTGTCATCCACTCACGTCTGTCTATTGCACGTATCACCCTTCTCTGTTTGCTGATAACATAGTCCCCAGAGGATCTTTGCCTGATCGTTTTCTACCACTCCTTCAGGTTGGTGCTCGTACCACTTATTACTACTGCAAGGTAGCTGATGTATCTTGCACAGGCTCCAGTTAAGGGCTTTTGCCACTGAATCATGCCTCTTTTTGTACTGGTTCTGTGCAAGTGCCGGACATTCGCTTGCTATGTGGTTTATGGTTTCATTTTCGTATTGCACTTCCTACATATGGGAGAGATGCTATTTCCGTCTATCGTTCTTTGAACATATCTGGTTCTTAGGGCCTGATCTTGTGCCGCTGTTATAATTCCTCCAGTTTCCTTCTCGAGTTCTCCCCTCTGTAGCCATGCCATGTGTCATCGCTGGCTAGTTCTTTAGTCTGTCTCATGTATTGTCCGTACATTGGTTTGTTGTTTCATTCCTCTGTTCTGTTTGTCATTCTCCTATCTCTGTATATTCCTGGGTCTTCGTCTACTTTCATCAGTCCTTCTTCTCATGCACTCTTGAGCCACTCGTCTTCACTGGTTTTCAGATATTGACCCAGTGCTCTGTTCTCGATGTTGATGCAGTCCTTCCTTTCGTGTTATGTATAGTCTGTCCGTATTTGCTCTTGGGTGTAGTACTTTGTGTATTGTCACGTTTCCTCGTTTTCTGATCTATGCTGCGGAGTTCTGCCTTCGTCCATTCCACTATTCCTACGCTGTATCTGATTACTGGTACTGCCCATGTGTTTATGGCTTTTATCATATTTCCGGCGTTGAGTTTTGACTTGAGTAACGCCTTGAGTTCAACTCTGCATATATTCTTTCCTGATCGTGTCCTTCATCTC
The DNA here is from genome assembly GCF_015104395.2 of Macrobrachium nipponense. Classification (NCBI taxonomy): domain Eukaryota; kingdom Metazoa; phylum Arthropoda; class Malacostraca; order Decapoda; family Palaemonidae; genus Macrobrachium; species Macrobrachium nipponense. Next base: position 48,087,310 of record NC_061095.1, on the reverse strand, counting down.
TTGGTGTTTTATATCCCCTCCTTCCATTATTCCCAGGTATTTGTATCCCGTCTCATGTATGTGTTTGATGTTGCTCCCATCTGGTAGCTTTATCCCTTCAGTCCTTCTTACTTTGCCCTTTTGTATGTTGACTAAGGCACACTTTTCTATTCCAAACTCCATCCTGATGTCCCCAGATACAATCCTTACAGTCTGGATTAGGGTATCTATTTCCTTGATGCTCTTACCATACAGCTTGATGTCGTCCATGAACATCAGATGGTTAATTCTGGAGTTGGTACGCAGCATCCATCTTCTGCAGTACTTTTGTCATGGGAATCATAGCTACTACGAATTGGGGACAGTGAGTCGTCCTTATTATTATTATTATTCTTATTCTTATTATTATTATTATTATTATTATTATTATTATTATTATTATTATTATTATTATTATTGAACAGTATACAAATATGTGTGGTGCAGAGGCCCCATGGATGCGTGAAAATAGAAGAGAAATAGAAATTTGATAATATAAACTAACGAAATTATAAACATCTAGGTACACGAAGTTGAAGAGAAAAAAAAAAATAATAACGGAAAAAAACTAAATAGAATTAAACAAGACCCAGAGTTCTACCCTACGGAGCACCGCACATGCGAGGTTTACGATATTGCTGTAATTTCGAAATGGGAAGTCATAATTCCTTCCGTGTCCTTGGCTGAAGGATCCAAGCCTTCACCTTCACGTTTTTTTTTTTCATTTTTCTTTTTAAATCTTCTTCTGACACACGAGGGAACTCGATTTTGATACACGACAGGAAATTCTATATCGCCTCTGGAAAAGCAGCAGTGTTTAAAGTATCAAGGAAGCTATCCATTTTGAAGAGATAATTCTACCAGGCTTTGCTTATCCTTTGGAGGTGTGTGATTTGCTCCTCAGACAAGGGGTTCAGTTTCCTGTAAATGAAAACTATTGCGATTGTTATGTGGGCCCACCCGAGCGTTTTCTGTTCCCCCCCTCAGATCTTAAAAATGACTGAGGCTGCAAATTTCTATGTTGATCATCCAACTACCAATCATTAGTCATACCAAATTGCAGCCCTCTAGCCTCAGTAGTTTTTATTTTAATGAAGGTTAAAGTTAACAATGATCGTGCTTCTGGCAACGCAACAACACAGGCCAACACGGCTCATAAAGCGTTATACAGAGACCACCTAAAGATAGATCTATTTTTTCGGTAGCCTTGATTATACGCTGTACAGGAAACTTGATTGTGCCGAAGTTTTTTTTTTTTTTTTATTTATTTATTTTTTTAGTCTCGAAATAGCTCAGGTGCAGCGAACTTGACGGAGGTTTGTGATGACAAAAAAAAAAAAAAAAAAAAAAAAAAAAAATTA
>NC_061095.1:48075931-48080931 GCF_015104395.2 Macrobrachium nipponense | reverse complement strand
ATTCAAAATACCTGAATAACACCATGAATATAGGCCAGTTATTTAGCAGCCTCGCGGATTATGGCAAAAGAAATATAAGAAAAATAGGGAAAATTCTTCGTAAGGTAAATTCAGTTAACTCTGCCATTTTTTTTAATGACATGTATCTGAGAAGGTCTGCTTCCAGCTTATATAATCATTATTATTATTATTATTATTATTATTATTATTATTATTAAAATCTAATAATTAAAGTACTATAATAAGCAAAACTTATATAGTTAATAAAGAAGCAACATAATTTTGGGTAGGGGATATATATATATATATATATATATATATATATATATATATATATATATATATATATATATATATATACACGAGGACTATATTTATGTATAATACTTATTACTGGACAAATAAGTATTATACATAATACTTATTTGTCACTATTCTCGGAACTGCGTAGGAATATGTCGATAATAATAAACTACTACTGCATTAATTTAAAGTAATTTAAAAGCCATTTTGATTGAAATGCAAGTTTGTCATGATTTTCTCAGAAAAAAAGTCCATTAAACAACGGATCTAGTGTTAATCATTCAATAATAACCCATATACCACCCGGGCATACAGCCTGTATCCACGTCCCTCGCCCGAGAGACACCCTCCTCCCTACGCATGGTAATTTAACCCTAAGGCACCCTTGAGAGAAGGGTGAATATCAATGATCTTTAGAGGCAGCCATTTTGGGTGAATTCAAGGACGACGGAGCGATCAGCCCACAAGGAAGCTGCCCACGCCGTCTCTATCTCTCCCTCTCTCCCTCTCTCTCTCTCTCTCTCTCTCTCTCTCTAGACTCCTTGGGTTGCATTGGCTTTATGCTTTTGTTTCTGCATAGATGGCTTTGCAGGAGCTTTGAAGGCGCTGACTTTACGTTTTAATAATTATATAAAGGCTTTATTAATCCATGCACTGATTCATCAGGTACACCTTATATACATATATACCCTAATGTTTATCTGAAGGCTTTGTCAATAAATGTTCTGATTCTGCTGCTTCATATTCATTAACTTGATGCTAGATTTTGACTCTACCTCCAAATGGGCCCCACTGCAAAATTTATATATATATATGATATATATATATATATGAAATAATATCATCGAAAACCGTGATCCATTTATGTATCAAATTCAAGCTACAAATGTCCTTTATATCTAAATTACACTTACCTCCCAAAATGATTATATTTTTTCATATATGTACCGAAGGGGAAATTTTTTAATTGATAATAATTTCGTCCCCCATGGGATCGAACCACCGTCCAAGTGGACGGGGAACGAAATCAGGACAGTCAGCGACGCTATCCAATCAGCCAACAGAGACGTTTTGGATAGCGTCATGACTGTCCTGATTTCGTTCCCGTCCACTTGGACGGTGTTCGATCCCATGGGGGGACGAAATTATTATCAATTAAAAAAAATTCCCCTTCGGTACATATATGAAATATATCATTTGGGAGGTAAAGTGAATTTAGATATTAAAGGACTTTGTAGCTTGAATTGATACATATATATATATATATATATATATATATATATATATATATATATATATATATATATATATATTCCGATATCTTAATTATCATTATTATTATTATTATTATTATTTTATTATTATTATTATTATTATTATTATTATTATTTGTACTGAATTGGTCCCGTAGGTCATTACCTTACAAATGCTTTGAATAATTTTTCTCTCTCTCTCTCTCTCTCCTCTCTCTCTCTCTCTCTCTCTCTCTCTCTTCCAGCTAAAGGATCCAAGGAGCGGCGACCCACACGGGCCAAACTAAATGCACAAGGAAGAGGGATTTTTGTCCAGTATCTGGGCGTGGACGGTTTTAACTTGGTGCACATAACTGTATATTCTAGTAGGTGGAAGTTTCCTGAGAGAGAGAGAGAGAGAGAGAGAGAGAAGAGAGAGAGAGAGAGAGAGAGGACTACCTCTTCGAGGGCCTCCCGTTTTGATGTTATGCAATGGTGGACTATCGACCAGGTGCATAATTCACTGCTGAATGAACTAAGAGAGGAAAATTACCTCAATTATCAACCAGCGAAAATGGTCTCAATTATCAACACACGAAAATTATTTCAATTATCAACACATGAAAATTTCCTCAATTATCAACAAGCGAAAATGACCTCAATTATCAACACAAGAAAATGATTTCGATTGTCAACTATCGAAAAATGCCTCAATTGTCAACTAGCGAAAATTATCTCAATTGTCACCTTGCGAAAATTATGATCAACTAGCGAAAGTTATCACAATTATCAGCTAACGAAAATTACCTCAATTATCAACAAACAAAAATGATCTCACTTAAAAATTAACGAAAATTACCTCAATTATCAGTTATCAAGCAATTAAAATTTTTCCAGTTACCACCCTACAAGCCTAAGAGTACTTTTCTTTAGGCGAGTAGCTTAACTTTCAAAGACAGATAATTATACAATATCTCTTCACAGACTAATTATAATTCTAATGATATTGGCAAAGGAAAGTGTGAATAATGTATAATTCATCATCAGTATATTATTACCTTCACAAACATTTTATTATTATTATTATTATTATTATTATTATTATTATTATTATTATTATTATTATTATGCTGGAAAGTTCGACGAGCTTCTAATGAGCCTATTGTGAAGCTATCTGACACGGAAGAAAGACAATGAATAAAAAAAATAAAGGTAGAGAAAAACACCAGAACAATCCAGCTGAAAGTGCAAGGCTCCTGAGAGATTCCGCGGAGTCCATATTTCACTTTCCATGAACTTTCGCCTTCGTGCAATGATCGTAACTCTGGTTTGGAAGCGGCCGCAATAGCCTCTGGGACAGTGTGACCAGATACGGTCGTCCCATGGAAACTGGACTGTCTTTCGGTTTTCACTTGTAATGCCTCTAATTATAACTTGATTCCTCCACCCTGGAACGTTCCATCGGCCGGATAGTCTATGGAAAACAAAGATGAACGGATTCTATTTCGATTCATTCTTCCTGGAAAGTTCCATCGACTGGATAAGGTTGCTTCTATTAAAGCCCTGATAAAGAAATTCTCTTTAGATTCATCCACTCTGGAACGTTCCATCAGCTGGAAAAGGCCGACTGGAAACTCATGTAATTAGACTGGAACGTACCACTGCAGCCTGCGTTATGTTTGTGTCTATGGAAAGCCACAACAAACGGATTCTATTTCGATTTAGCCCCCGCTGGAACATTCCACCGGCTGGAAAGGGCCACCGGGAAAGTCCTGCATTTTGGGTGGAAAATACCACTGCAGCATGCGCTATGTAATATGGAAAACCATGGTAAACAGGCAAAGGCACACCACGAAATTTGAAAATAATGATTATCAAGACACAAATACTAATGAATTCAATATAATTGTAAGGTGATGCTAACTACTCAATAATACCCATAATAAGCTTAATTATGGTGACAGAGAGCTTCATATATCTATATCAACTCTTAAGCTTCAACTGACAAGCGGTCATGGAACACAAAGGGACTCGAAGAACAGCAAAAGAGTCGAAAAAGTTTGAGGAAATCTTCAGATCCACAAGACCAACCAGTGATTAGATTCCAGGACTGGAATTGACCAATCAGAAGATGACGAATGCACGCGCCCGTCGTAAATCCTTTCCCTTGAAGAGACTCTCGTTCTTCGCTGGACGAGTCGTGGGAATGTGTGAATGAGTAAAGTCCTGACATTAAGCCTAAATTAGCCGCAATTATGCCCGTTGTCCGGTTGGTTGCGGTGCAAGACATCTGGAACAGATGGTCAGTAGTCTCCTTCTGGTGGCCGTTCGTCTTTTCCATCATTTTTTCTTATTCCTTTGTTGATTTCCTCCTTTCTCTCTGTTCACCTCTTCTTCCTTATTTGTTAATGGGGCTGAGGAAGTACGGCCAGCCGAAAGGGAGAGTGGAGAGGGGCGAGTTGTTTGATTATTCTGCAATCCCTGGAAAGATGTCGTGCTGATTGAGAGTGAGGTCATAAACACAACTGACGTCAATCTTGAGACGTAATGAAACGAATAATGGTATTCCGGGAGAGAGTGAATTACAGCAAAGAGCTGAATGCCCATTTAGATGACAATGAAACTTACAAGATTCGGAACCATCGTCTCGGTTCTTACCTTCCATCCCTCAAAGAGGCTGGAAGGACTCTCGCTGTTCTTGTGATAGAGATCCACTCCCTTTCTGCCGTAGGCCTCTGTAATACAACTGGGCCTACGATCCATGGGGGTGAGTAGCTCCCTGATTAACGGGGACATGCAAACTCTATGAATGCCACCTGTGTCCGCAAAAAGCCAGGACGAAAATCAAGCAGAGCGGAGAAAGACGACCACCAGCCGGCGGACCCTAGCGGGACTCATTTGCCAAACGCTTCGTCAATGTCCGCCCAGCGATTTTTAACCTTAGAATAGACGCCCCCCATTAGGCCCATTTCATTGTAGACCTCAGCGTGGGGTGGGGGAAACTGCGTGGAAATGGATTCCGCGGGCACACGTCAGCCTTGGAGGGGCGATGTGTGTGCCCCAGAATTAGATTCCCACGTTCGCTACGCCTAACCTGATCTCCATTCGCCTCACCATTGCCATCAAAGACCCTCATCTGGACTGGGTGCGAAAGTCAAATGAGAGTTTAATGCTGGGGAGGGGGGGGGGGAGATTCAATTTAGCAAGGATTATATGAATTTGGAGTGGAAATCCAATGGGAATCTGCCGAAGCGTTATATGTTTCATTTGGTGTTAAGTCAAATGATACTGTCTCTCTGAAGAAACACTGCAATAAGCCTTTGATGCAATTTCTCCTGCATCTCCTTTGCATACTCATTAATAATAATAATAATAATAATAATAATATAATAATAATAATAATAATAATAATAATAATAATAATAATTTTCCTTCTTTCCCTTTCATAAGTCGTCCAGCTAAGCA
>NC_061095.1:48068431-48070931 GCF_015104395.2 Macrobrachium nipponense | reverse complement strand
TTTTCTGTTACCTCAAAACGGTTATTGGACGGGTCGTAGTTTCACCAGGTGTCTGGGAGGAATATGGCCTCAAGCATGGTGAGATCATTGAAGCTTCAAAGATGATTTTTCATATCTAATAATAAACATGACTGCATTCATACGTTGATTTACTTCTTATTTGAAACAAGAGCGCAATTTCGCTTAATTCTGATCATTTATTCTTTAATTATCTATTTTATTAATCTCTTTATTTGTTAGGCAGTATAATATTATTTCTTATTTTTTGCTAATAACTTACATGTATTTCTAGGTTTGCCCAAATCATTATGAAATAAAAAATTACTCATTTTCAGATAAGCTGACGATGCCATTACTTTTCTGTACAGGTTTCCGTAGAATAGGTGTATATATATATATATATATATATATATTATATATATATATATATATATATATATATATGTGTGTGTGTGTGTGTGTGTGTGTGTGTGTGTGTGTATGTATCTATTTAAGAAAAATTCTGACTCACATCAGGATCGAACCCAGGTCTTTCAATTGAAAGGCCTTGGTTCGATCCTGATGTGAGTCAGAAAGTTATTTCTATTCCACACGTGATTGTGCGTTTATTTCTATCTAATACACACACACACACACACATATAAACATACACTCCTATAGTACACAGAAACACAAGTACTTTCTCTCTCTAATAGGCCGAAAACAGAAGGGTATGAGGTGAAACCGTGCCTGGCAGCTTTCAGGTTTGTGAGAAACGACATGTTTTCTCCTTCTTGCCTGGCAAAGGTCAAAGAAAAATCCTTCTTTTCACTATTATTCATCTGTTTATAGCTCCTTCTCGTTTTCTATGGTAAAAAAATAACGAGAAAATGGAAAATGCTTTTTTTCTGGTCAAGAAATTTATTCGTTTTCCTGTTCTACGTAAAATTGAAATTAAAAACTACAAAATGCGCCGAAGTTTCTTCATTGCAATCGAGTTTTCTGTACAGTGTATAACACTGTATGATACTCCCAGCCACGGCCCGTTGGTGGCCTGTGTTGTTGGCAACTGTAGTTGTGCTGATCATACCAAATTGCAGCCCTCTAGCCTCAGTAGTTTTTAAGATCTGAGGGCGGACAGGAAAAGGGCTGGCCAGCTCAGTAAAAGGAAAAAAAAAAAAGTGTTTAAAATAGGAGATACAAAGGACGGTGGAAAATACCACATTGCTTCTCCTGATTTTTCAATAATAGGGAACAAACTTTATTCTTATAATATCTTAAGGTATGATAAGCAAATACCACTCTCTCTCTCTCTCTCTCTCTCTCTCTCTCTCTCTCTCTCTCTCTCATCTAATACGACCTATTCTCCTCGTCTATAATAACAAAAACGTTTGGAAATCCACTGTTCCTGCTTTGGATGTGATCAGTGCCTGGACAGGTTACAACATACAAACGTTCACGAGTGACACAGCATTCATATATTTGGCCATTGAGGGATTTAATAACGTCTACTTCCAGTGGAGTTCGATGGGATGGGAAACCCTAAAATAAGCTTATCTATCCAATCCAGATAATAAATAAGGAAAGTGTGTATTGCTCACGGAAAAGTATCATTATTATTATTATTATTATTATTATTATTATTATTATTATTATTATTATTATTATTATTATTATTATTATTATTATTATTAAAAGAATGGTAAAGTTAATTGAATTTATCTTATAAAGAATTCTCTCTATTTTTCTGATAATTCGTATTTCATAATCCACGAGACTGCATGGTGTTATTTTGGTATTTTGAATGAAAAGGTCTTGTGTTATCATTACTAAAATATATGAAATATGTATATATTTTATTTTGACTGTATTTCAATATATATCCGGAGACTACCACGGGAATGCAAATGTGATCTCCGCTAAAAATCGATAACGATTTTGTAGCGGAGATCACCTTCTACACTCCCGTTGTAGTCTCCAGATATATATTGAAATACAATCAGATTAAAATACATATTATTGCCCAAAAAATCAGAGCTCAGGCAAGAATTAGAACATCTGGACAAACAGACACGAGAGAGAGAGAGAGAGAGAGAGAGAGAGAGAGAGAGAGAGAGAGAGAGAGATTATTCAAGGAAAAAGTACTCTCGGCCCAAGTTTGGAGATGCGGTTTACAACGACCAAGTGAGAGTGTAAGTCTGGCTTAAACTTTCTCCTGGGTACGAACACACAAACTCACACACACACATTCGTTCATAGACAGTAAAAGTGGCCCTGTTTTTTCTGCTTTTCTTCTTTTAGCGGCTGGAGTATCTATGTTTTTAGACCGCAGACAAAAGAATGACTAACATGAGTTGACGGATTGTGGCTTCAGTGATGTCATATAAATTGTAATATATCATTCTTCGCTAAGTTAATAAGCTCACTCCCCACTTTCTCTTCAGTGCTTCCTGACGCTTCAAGAAGCCATCTTGTGAAAGGTATGTATGTATGTATGTATGTATGTATGTATGTATGTGTA
>NC_061095.1:48048431-48065931 GCF_015104395.2 Macrobrachium nipponense | reverse complement strand
TTGCACTGTGGTCATGTCAACCTGTAGTTGACGTTTCTTGAATATTAATATACGTACCTGGTTTTATACTGAGTAATGCAATCATAACCTCAAAAGTTCAAGCGAAGATGCAATGCATCGCTACCCTCAAACAATTCACCTTGTATTTGAAAATGTTCTGTATAATTGTATCTATTCATCTAATAAATGATTCATTTACACTTTCATTGCTTTTTTTAATAACTGATCTCTTCTTTCTGCATTTCCAGTTAACTTCTGTGAATTCTTTCAACCGAACACCATATTCGTTGGAAGCTTGAATTTCAAGTCCATATCCCTGTAGGTTTTTTCTATAAGAATGGCGGTTTATCTTCTGAACAACAACAACAACAATAATAATAATAAATAATTAATAATAATAATAATAATAATAATAACTAATAATAATAATAATAATAATAATAATAATAACAAATACAATAATAAAAATAAACAATAATAATAATAACACGAGTCTTGAAATGGAGAATTAATCCACAATTATATGGATTGAAAAGGGGAATCGAACTGATTTCAGAAAGCTCTCTGTAGAGATTTATCTTTTAAAAATGTATGTGCCCATACGTATCTGTGGATTGTTTCTCCCATAATAATAATAATAATAATAATAATAATAATAATAATAATAATAATAATAATAATAATAATAATAATAATAATAATCAAGTACCTAAAAGTAGAGATAAGAAGGATATGGGATATGTCAATGGAAATTGTACCCATAATCATAGGGACTCTAGGCACGATCTCAAGATCCCTGAAGAGGAACCTGGAAAAACTAGATGCTGAAGTGGCTCCAGGACTCATGCAGAAGAGTGTGCTCCAAGAAACAGCGCAAATAGTGAGAAAAGTGATGGACTCCTAAGGAGGCAGGATGCAATCCGGAATCCCACACTATAAAAACCACCCAGTCGAATAGGATGACTGGATCGACAAAAAAAATTAATAAAAAAATAATAACACTTATTATTATTATTATTATTATTATTATTATATTAGATTATTATTTATTATTATTATTATTATTATTTATCCCCACCATACACAAGAACACAACCCACAGATCATAAACCACTGGGATTCCGTAACCTCCTCTTGCTCACTCCACCTCCAGAGACTTAGACCAAAGAAGCAGCCAATGTTTACATTTGATCAATTAGTTTCTTAACGATTCTTCTTCTTCTTCTTCTAACTCAATTCAACCAGAGGTCAGACACTGCTGAATGTTACACGTCTCTTTTTCAAATTTTTCAGACCGTGAAGTTTGAATTCCACAAAAGCACCGGGTATGTACAGTTAAGATGCCTTGAGTTCATCAGTCGTTGGCAAAGATCACTGTCGGTTAACTTTTTTGGCAGGTGACTGATCATTCAGTTATGACGCTCAGTTATGTCCGAGACTATCAATTGCATCATTATCAATTTGTCTGTAGGTTTCTTCGTGCGAAGATTAGGATTGTCTGAGTTTTAGGTATATATATATTTATGTAGATTATTATATATATATATTATATATATATATTATATATATAGTATATATATATATATATATAAAATATATATATATATATAAACAAATTATATATATATATATTTCTCCTTTAATATCGAGTTTAGTATGTTTCGTTTTTACATGGTTTATTATTTATTATTATTATTATTATTATTATTATTATTATTATTATTATTATTATTATTATTATTATTATTATTATTATTATTATTTACTAAAAAGTTTAACAGCAGAACAAGCCATAAAATCCCAATTTTTACTATGGCTAACGTGAAGGTTTGGTCGCAAAGCCAAAATTTTCTTCTGATAAATGAAAAATTTTTATGCTACTAAACTGGAGAGATTACACTTGTTCAGCGCTTGACCAGAAAAATATGGAATGTACGACACTGGATCGAAATAATTCCTTTACGAATTGTCACCCCACAGACTAAAAGAATCTGTGATTAAGCTGTGATATTTTAATACTCGGATCTTAATCCGTATTGGGATTTATCTCATTAAACTCTTCTTAGATCCATTGTCTCCCCCTCAAAAATATTCTTTCAAATCTCCACAGTTCATTTCGACATACGACGTGGATAGATGGACACAAGGGTCTTTACCTTGGGTAGAAAGACACACAGACAGACAGGTGAATACATAACCTCCGTCATAACTCGGTAGCAGAGGTAAAAACTGAAAGAAAGGCGACAACGAAAGGACTGGATTCCAGGGAGGGCCATGTCCTTCAGGAACTCTTCCATGACGTCCTGCCAAGCAGAAAGATACAAGCCTTCTTTATAACTCACTTCCTCTTTCGCAGCGAGTATGAGACCCCAACTCCTTTCTTTACCTCCGGTGACATCATCCCACCCCCTCCCCCTCTATTACCCACATCCGGAGACTTTCGTCTGAGGCTAGATGTAGCGAGAGTTGTGTGGAATGCTAGAACCAAAGGCGTTTTTTTTTTTAAGGTGATTGCTGGGTGACGGATTGCGGGAGGTGAGGGTGTCTCATTTTCTTTATTTCGGTCTTAAGTTTTTTGAACATTTGATTTTCATTTTAACTCCTTTACCTATGTGGTTCTTCATGATCTTCTGGGAGTAGTGGCAAAGTAGAAGAATGCTGGAACCAGGTGGCTTTCCAGAATGGGTGGGGGTTAAGACGGGGAGCGGGGTGTCGTTTTCTCTTGCCGCTGGAACAATTTCTGCTCACTTTCCTCCGGTTCTCTCTTCTTGGAGGAAGATAAGACATAGAAGTACAATTCTCTTATTTTCTAAGCTTACAGTTTCTGTTCTTTATCTTTCTTCTTCCAGGTCTAGGACGATAGACTGGAAATGCTGGAAGCTGGAACCTTCTTGGAGGAAGATAAGAGAAAAGAGTACGATTGTCTCATTTCTGTCTCATGTTCTATGCTACAGTTTCTGTTCTTAATCTTTCTTCTTCCAGGCGCAGGAAGAAAGAAATTAAATGCTGGAAACAGGAATGTTCTTGAAGGAATATAAGAGAAAAGAGCAAATTTGTCTCATTTCCTAAACTAACAGTTGCTGTTCATTATCTCTCTTCTTCCAGGCGTAAGAAAAAAGAAGGAAATGGTGGAAGCAGAAGGCTTTACAGACAGGCTGTTTTAGTCTCTACAATTCCGTTTTCTGATTTCCTGGAACCTCTCTGGTTCTTTCCAAGGTCCTTTAAATATGCTCTGAATATATCTAAAGGACACTGGTTCCTTCTTTCTATTGGATGGAAGAACCGAGCAATGAAAAGCTGGAATCAGTTTTTTTTCTGTAACAGAAAACTAGCGAGATGGCTATTTATTTGTCCGTCCGCACTTTTTCTGTCCGTCCTCAGATCTGAAAAACTACTGAGGCTAGAGTGCTGCAAATTGGTATGTTGGTTACTCACCCTCCAAGCATCAAGCATACTTAATTGCAGCCCTCTAGCCTCTGTAGTCTTTACTTCATTTAAGGTTAAAGTTAACCATGGTCGTGCTTCTAGCAACACAACAACACAGGCCACCATGACCAGCTGATTTTCATGGGCCGCGGCTCATGCAGCATTATAATGAGACCACGAAAAGATAGATCTATTTTTGGTGGCTTTGATTAGACAGAAAAATCTTCGGTGTATTTTTTATACTTGTTTTCTATTGCCTCTGGAAGCGACCAGAACATTTCTCTCTTGGATCATTCTTTCTCTTTCTCTCTCTTCCATATCGCCTCTACAATGACTACCCCATTCTCACTGCACAGTCGCTCGTATCGACGGCCTGATTGTCGTGAAGTATTCTGTTCTGTCTTCTTCCCTTTTTAATTGCTTTCTTTGAAGCCTCTGGAACGCCGCTGTGTGGGAGGTGCTAGGAAAGCCCCCACTTTTATTTCTCACCGAAGTGTGAAGGTGAACTTAAAAGTTGAAAAGGCAGCAGACGGGTAGGAATGAGTCATGTGAAAAGAATTTGGCGTAAACGACACGGCAAATAGCGAAGGTTTTCTGCGTATGCCATGGCAAAACTTCGGAGCTTGGAGTCCCTTAGCATTCACTATTAGACATCATGAAATCGAGGATTCACGCACTAATATCATTTGGGTGCGTACATACTGCAGAAATATGTCACAGACACATGTCGGCAACTTATCGCACCCACACCACAAACAAGTTGAAAAGAAGTCAGTGACTTGATGAAAGTACTAATCAGTATGTTTCGTACGATTTTTAACCATTGTCAACCATTTGCTAAAGATCTAACCTCTACTTACGGCTGTTGACTTGTTTTGATAAGTTTGTCAAGTACTGAGTGTGGAGGCACCTTTAGCCCACAAAGTAGCTGTTAGAATAATCCCTGTCTTCTAGAGATAATAAACTTCAGACCAGACAGTAGCTGATAAATGAATCCCTATTTTCTAGAGATAAGAAAAACATCAGACCAGATAGTGGTTGCTAGAATAATCCCTATCTTCTAGAGATAGAAAACATTAGACCAGATAGTGGCTGCTAGAATAATCCCTATTTTCTTGAGATAGAAAACATTAGACCAGATAGTGGCTGCTAGAATAATCCCCATCTTCTAGAGATAAAAAAAACAATAGACCAGATAGTCGCTGCTAAAATAATCCCTTTTTTCTAGATAACAAACATTAGGCCAGATAGTCCCTATCTTCTAGAGATAAAAAAAAACATTAGACCAGATAGTCGCTTCTCAGGTAATCCCTGTCTTATGGACATAACAAAGACCCTAGGACGATGGGAACAAAACTGCCAGACAATGTCTGTCATTGCCGACAACAATGACAACAAGCCAGGCCAAATAGGGCAGGAAAGGAACGCCCCGCCCACCCAACACGTGGGCACACATTGCTTGGGGTCTGTGTCACTCTCTTTGTCATGAGCTCTTTGTCCCTCTTCCTTTATCCTTCAAGGTTTTCATGACCCTCCCCTGACCTCTTATATTCTTTCGCCTGGATCGAAAAATGTCCCAACCTTGACCTTTTGCGAAGGTCAGAGGTACCTGTTCTTTGTGTCCTTATTGGAATGCCAATTTGATATCTTCTTTTTTTTACGTCTGGCTGCCATTCTTCTTCTGCTAGACAATTCTCTCTCTCTCTCTCTCTCTCTCTCTCTCTCTCTCTCTCTCTCGATAATGTCACTGCAGTCCTGATTTCGCCTCTGTCCGCTGGTTCGAATCCACGGGAGGACGAAATTATTTTCAACTAAAAAATTCCCCTTCGGTTAATATATATGAAAATATATTAGTTCCGAGGTAGAGCGAATTGGATATTAAAGGACATTTGTAGCTTAACGCACACCAAACACACACACACACAATATATATATATATATATATATTATATATATATATATATATATATATATATATATATATATATAACCTCCAGGGGATGTCCATGATACGAGATGTAATAATGACAATTTATTCTAAGAAACGTTTCGCACACACATTAAATTCTCCGTGCATCATCATTCTGAAGAACATAAAGACACATTTATAAGTAAAATACAATAAAACTGCAAAAACAGGAATTCACATATACTAAAAACAGTCTTAAAATTATATAAAAGAACAAAGTAAAAAACAGGTTAAAAGAGTCTGCTTAAGACACCAACCGTTCATTGTGAGGAGAGAAGATGGAATGAACTAAGACACGTTAAAATAAACGACTTAAACTATGCCAGGTATAGAGTTGCTGAGGACGTATTACTGTTGAGGGAAGGGACAAGCCTCTTGATATATAAAGGCTCAAGGGTAGTTAAATGGTCAGGCTGTTTGACATGGTCTATATGGAAAACTGTTCTTTTTGTACTTCTATTTTGCAATGAGAGGCATGATTCCTGATGTTGGAATATTCAGGTTGTTTTATCTCTGACCAGTACGAAAGCTGAAGCCCAAGTGAGAGCAATATCTGACCCTTAACAGCTGTCGAGTTGATCCGACGTAAGAGCCCGGACATCCAGGGCATGTAAATTTATATATAAAGTTGGACCAGCATAAAAGGCTGAAGGCGATCTTTATAGTTAAAAAAGGAACCAATTGTGCAGGGATTGCTAGATATGAACTTAACTTTAAGGCATGGTATCTCATGTTCAATAATTCGTGTGAGGCTGGATGTAAATTTTAAGTCAGAAATATAAGGGATCGTAACATAAAATAGTCTTTTGGGGACATCAAAATTAGGTATTGGTGGCTGTAAGAATTTCGTAATTATTTTGTTAATGGTTTTTTGAACAATTTCGAGTGGATATGAATTAGATTTGAAGATACCCAACAAAAAAGTAATTTCAATGTGAAATAGTTGCCAAGACGAAGAGTATTTCAGTGCTCTATTAACCAAAGTGTGAATAGTATTAAGTTTAAAAGATGTTGACACCAACTAATAATAATTGTTAGTCAGTCCAGTAAAAGTACGTTTCTATAGACTGACGTGGAGAACTCAGATCGCCTTCAGCCTTTTATGCGATCCAACGTTATATATAAATTTACATGCCCTGGATGTCCGGGCTCTTACGTCGGATCAACTCGAAGGCTGTTAAGGGTCCGATATTGCTCTCACTTGGGCTTTCAGCTTTCGTGTACTGGTCAGAGAATAAAACAGCCTGAATTTTCCAACATCAGGAATCATGCCTCTCATTGCAAAATAGAAGTACAAAAAGAACAGTTTTCCATAATAGACCATGTCAAACAGCCTGACCATTTAACTACCCTTGAGTCTTTATATATCAAGAGGCTTGTTCCCTCCCTCAACAGTAATACGTCCTCAGCAACTCTATACCTGGCATAGTTGAAATCGTTTATTTTAACGTGTCTTAGTTCATTCCATCTTCTCTCCTCA
Source organism: Macrobrachium nipponense (assembly GCF_015104395.2). Lineage (NCBI taxonomy): Eukaryota > Metazoa > Arthropoda > Malacostraca > Decapoda > Palaemonidae > Macrobrachium > Macrobrachium nipponense. Next base: position 48,059,056 of record NC_061095.1, on the reverse strand, counting down.
CAATGAACGGTTGGTGTCTTAAGCAGACTCTTTTAACCTGTCTTTTACTTTGTTCTTTTATATAATTTTAAGACTATTTATAGTATATGTGAATTCCTGTTTTTTGCACTTTATTGTATTTTACTTATAACTGTCTTTATGTTCTTTCAGACTGATGATGCACAGAGAATTTAATGTGCGAAACGTTTCTTAGAATAAATTGTCATTATTACATCTCGTATCATGGACATCCCCTGGAGATTTTATATATATATATATATATATATATATATATATATTATATATATATATATATATATATATATATATATATATATATGAATAACTGGATCACGAAGTATATAAAACGTGATGCTATGTATAAATAAAGGTTTTTTGCCACGAAGGAAAAATGAAAAAGCGAGATAGCCTATCTCGCCTTTTCATTTTTTCCTTCGTGGTAAAAAACCTTTATATATATATATATATATATATATATATATATATATATATATTATATATATATATTATATATATATATATAAATGGCATCAGTACACTGTCGTACTGATCTACACATGAGGAAATTCACTAAAATTATTAAACAAAATTAATAATTATATATATATATATATATATATATATATTATATATATATATATATATATATATATATATGTATGTATACATATGTGTGTGTCTGTATGCATTATACATTATACAAATATGTATACAAATCATACATACATGAATCATTATTATGTACAGTAATCAGTAGGCACAATAATAAAATACAAAATCTTGAAGATAAATGGAAGTAAATGCAACTCATCAGTCGAATTTATTTTCATTATTAATAATTGCAATATGTGTATTGTCACCTTTTTCAACATAACTCCTGTTTGACAATAATTATGAAAGTCTCTATCCACTGGAATTTCGTACGATTTGCTCCGTGCCGAAATGAAGATTATTAATGTGGTGTTACGTCTTTTCAATGTTATGCCCCCAGCAAGTTCGACAACTTAGCACTAGGAGACACAATGGGACTACGATTGGGAACGAAAAATACATACACAAAAGGCTGTAATTATTATGAAGATAATGGCCACCAAGAATTATTAGTCCTAGATAACGAACCCCCCTTCCCCCCACTATCTAGGAAAGATCCTCTGCTGTTTCCTAAATTATTCTTATTTATTTATTTATTTATTTATTTTTTATTCACTTATTTATCTATACGGTGGTAACTACTAAGGCCATTCAGCGCTGAAACGGAAATTGACAGTGGAAAGGTTTGAAAGGTGTAATAACAGGAGGAAAACCTCACAGTTGCATTATGAATCAACTGTTAGAAGAGGGTGAGCAGTATAATAGAAGAAAGAGAATATGAACAGAGGTACAGTCAAAAAGAATGAAAAGGGTTGCAGCTAGGGGCCATGGAAGGGACGCTGCAAAGAACCTCAAGAAGTGCTTGCAGTGCACCTCGCGACTTATTCTGAGACTGCTTTGGAAGACAACCTCGCAACTTGTTCTCCACAATGCAGCGCTCTGACCTCCAAACGTTTCAGAACTAGACCAGGCGATGCTCACGCCCTCGAAACCTTCACCTCAAGATGGCTGACGGACCAGACTGCCCTAGAACGAATAGCCTTATGACAGATCGCCCCAGCTGATGAACAGACTCTTCCATAACCTATATTTAGTGACTGGCGATCTGTTGTGGTAATGGGCCTGCAGTTCTCTTCTGTAAACACGCGGATTAAATACCGAAGGCACGCTTCAGACAGATGGCCCACTCCGACGAAGGAGATGTGCTTCTGAAGAAGAAGAAGAAGAGAAAGATGGGGAAAGATGTCTGTGGAAAACAGATTGCTGACCCGAATTGATTTGGGCCCCACCAAGATAGCTTGCCTCATTAATCAGATCGTGAGGGAGATCGTGGTCAGACAGGCACGGACTCTAGTTACGCTCGGCTAAGTTGCATTTGATTCCTCTCTGGTACACTATATGTTGTGTCATTTTTCTTTTTTTCTTATTGTTATTCTTTTTTTATGTGTTATTCCATCAGCTAAAAGTCTGCATGTCTGACGAAGGGTCTGGTTAATTCACATCATATATAACAAATATTTTTAACACTAATGTGCCTTGTAACTCTCAATAATATTATTATAATATTAATAATAATAATATCCATAAGTATAAAAGTTTACAGAGAAAGCACCGCATCATCGTGAGAACTTAGATAATCTGTATTGTACATTTTTGGAATTTATTTTCTGGATCTATTTCCCTGTCTAATAAACCTCTTCTTTCCACTTTTGTACTTCTATTCGGGTTTGGACAAAACCAGGACGTTAGAATACCGGTTCCAGTGCTCCAGAAATATTCTAAAAATGAAAATAATAACATTAACCATGAAAAACAACCATCCGGCCATCAGAGAGATGCAAAGCACACCTGGTTGTTACAGCTCGTTACGCGGCGCTGCGGTACAGTGGATGTCAATAACAAACGGAAGGGTCCTCTTTCTTTTCCACATTTTCCAGTGAGACCAAAAACCTTCGGATAGGACAATTTAGGTTTTGGAGTTCTTAAGGTTTACCGAAGTTAACGATGTGTTGAATAATAATAATAATAATAATAATAATAATAATAATAATAATAATAATAATAGTTTGTGGCAAAAAAAGATATTTCCAGCTGTGTTGATTCTTGGGGCATCAGCCACCATAGAGAGAGAGAGAGAGAGAGAGAGAGAGAGAGAGAGAGAGAGAGAGAGAGAGAGAGATTTTAGGGCACGTGATGAACAGCCACAGGGCAGGACGTTCACGGAAGCTGGTGGCACAGCGGCCAGAGGCTTTAGGAGCGTGGGTCTTCTCCGAGAGTATTGAACCCTGTGGGACTGTGCCCTAGAGGTACCCCTGAAGCATACGTCGCCTTCCCCTCCTCCCGCCTCTGGAGCCAAAGGTTCCAGAGCTCTTGGATGGCTGACGAGCGATTGTGGTTCAACTGGATTCTTTCAAGGTCTACAGCCCTATAGCACTCGGAAGTTTGAGGTCGATAGATGCTAAAGATCTTGGGATTTCTTCAGAGTTTATGATATCTGGTATATACAGATTATGGGGTTCCTTGGTCTATATCATGGTCTATAGATTCTTCAAGCCTTTGGGTGTTTCCCTGTAGTTTTGTCTTTGAATACTATGGAAACTGAGGTATCTGGACTTACAGGAATCCAGAGATACCTTGTTCCCGACATTCTGTATACTTGAGAAATTGTGGTCATTAGAAGGCATAGGCATTCAGTGACCAAGAAGGTATCGAAATATATTTGTCATTGTTACTTGGCATTTAATGAAACAGATACTATAAAACTGAGAATTAATGGTTTCTAGATGCTGCAGAACCTGGAATTACTTGATTTCTAAAAGCCAAGTGGCTTAAGATTGATTATGGGCTATAGATACTACAAGGCCTAGGATTTCATTTGTATAGATGATATATAAGGCACATATAGGACTCAAGAGTTCATAAATTCTCAAATCCCTCGTATTTTCTGCCTTTCTTTGACTGGTGTCTACAATTTGAATTCTAGGGAACTGATTTTCTATAATGATGACTTACAGGCAATGCACTCAAGCAATGTATTTCCATTTTCTTACAAAGAGACAAGTCATTACAAGGGGAATTGTCTATTACCAAGACCTTCAATCTGTCACCTTCAAAAAGAGCATCAACTCTTTACTTACTACTTAGACATTCAGCCTTTTACTCTCCACTGAAAGCCTGAGGCTATTGCTGTCTGCATAAAGCTTCAGCCTACTACTTTCTGTTAAAGCCTCCAGCCTTTCACTTTCAACCAAGAGCTTCTGCCTATCTCTTTCTTTCAAAAGCTTCAGCCTATTACTTTTCACCAAGCTTTTTCAATTTATCTCACCAAGCTTTTTCAATTTATCACTTTATACCAAAAGTTTCAAAGGTGTCACTCTCTCTGTAGAATTTCGCACCGCCCCTTTCTGACAAAAGCTTCAATTCATCACCCTATTTGAAGGCCTTGAACCTGTTACTGGCTATCAAGAGCTTCTTCACCTTCGAGATTCGAAGGGGAAGGGTCAATAAGAGAAGGAAAAATCTGATCACTTTCTACGAAGTTCTCCTCCAAATCCGAAAGGCTCGAGACACGGCTGCCATCGACAAGAGAGAGGGAGAAAGGGGAAGTTTTGGAGACTTATATAAATGCCTATGACCCGAACCGCATGGAAACCTCAGTCATACGAAGGCTTCCAGCTGCGGTTGAGGCCTTTGAACCAACTCCTCCTCCTCCTCCTCCTCCTCTTCCTCCTCCTCCTCTTCCTACTCCTCCTCCTCCTCCTCCTCCTCCTCCTCCTCCTCCTCCTCCTCCAATACTCTGGAAGATTCCAAGACACCCGCACCCTCTTCATCAAAGGGAAGAAAACAACCGATCCATATTGCGGTGTTGTAAAAACAATCTTTCTTTATTTGTTCTTGTCTGAATCGTTGATACGATTCGTCTTCCAAGATTTGTTTGGCGCCTCTTTTGTATCATACTGCGTTCGTCTTTTGCCGACCTGTTTGAATTTCCTTCTGGTTCGTTTGTCTTACTTTGCTTCTGTTTGCTCTTCAGGTGCTCTTTGCTATCATTCGTTTGGCGTTAGTGTTTGTATGTATGTATAACTAGAACCTTCTGGTCTCTCAGCATTTCTTCTAAGATAGGATTACTGGCCAAAGGCTTTATGAGCGTGGGTCTTCTCCAAGAGTTGTTGAACCCTGTAGGACTGTGTCCTAGAGGTACCCCTGAAGCCTACGTCGCCTTCCCCATCTTGGCTGAAACCCACCACACTTAACTAATACAATGTTTTTTTCAGGAAGGAACCCAAGCCGTTTCCCATCCGTGGGATTAAACTCTGGCCTCTCATTGCGTGAGGTGAGGTCAGATCCCTGAGATGTTATATATATATATATAATATATATATATATATATATATATATATATATATATATATATATATATATATAATATATTAGGTAGTGGTCGCCCGGAACGAGAGCTCTTCATTTGGACAACGGGTGTCGACCCTGCGACCCCTGGGCGACCAGAATGCTCTCAGCATGGTCGTCTGCGATTGAGTTAACTGTATACCGAAGTCGTCGCTTCGTTACGCAAATAGTTCTCTCTCTCTCTCTCTCTCTCTCTCTCTCTCTCTCTCTCTCTCTCTCTCTCTCAGAAAAAGAAGAAGAAGAAGAAGAATAAACATGAAAAATTCGAGGTGGATCTCCTGAGAGACATGACAACATTTTTCCTGAGAAACATGACAATTATTCTCTCGAGAACATTACAACGATTCTCTTGATAAATACGACAACGTTTCTCCTGAGAGACATGACAAAGACTCCAATGAGAAACATGACAACATTTCTACTAAGAAACATGACAATGTTTCTCCTGAAAACATGACATGTTTCTCCTGAGAAACATGACAACGTTTCTCTTGAGAAACATGGCAGAGACTCTAATGAGAAACATGACAACATTTCTACTAAGAAACATGACAACGTTTCTCCTGAGAGACATTACAACGATTCTCTTGAGAAACATGACAACGTTTCTCCTGATAAACACGACAACGTTTCTAAACAGTGCAAAGAAATAATAACTACCGGTCTCCTTGTCATTCCAGTTCCAGATAACACAAAATTAATCAAATGACTGAAACGAATTCCTTCTTTAGAGCAACATGTATAAAAGTCTTGTATTTTCGTCCTGTGGATGTTGCTAGTTGGAACCTCAAAATTTCAAGCAAAGATGCAATGCCTTGTATTTTAATCAATTATTTATATTTCATTTGTAAATATTTATTTGTGAAAATTATTCATTTATATTTTTTATTTTCTAGAAACTGGTCTCTTCTTACTGTATTTCCCACGACCTTCTGTTATTTCTCACTGATGAACGCCATAGTCTTTGTAAGCTTGAATTTCAAGCTAATGGGCTCTGGGAGCTTGTTCCATTTGAACAGGGATCATTTTCTGAATAATAATAATATAATAATAATAATAATAATAATAATAATAATAATAATAATAATAATAATAATAATAATAATAATATTTGGGAAGCAGGCCCTCTCTCAAGCATACTTTATGAAAAGTAATAGAGAGCCCCTGTGGAGGTCATTATCAAATGTCGAGTCAAGATTGGTGTATATAGTTCTATTATAGTTTTTACCTATAAAAACTATAATAGAAATATACACACCAACATTGAGTCCATATTTGAGAATGACCTCCATAGGCACTCTACTAGCCCGTTTAAGTAGCACAGAAAAGGCCTCTATTCGGAAAATAGAGAAGAATCTTTAAAAGGTAACGCTGCTGAGATAGCCATTACTTTTAATAATAATAATAATGATAATATAATAATAATAATAATAATAATAATAATAATAATAATAATAATAATAATAATAATAAAAATATTAATAATAATAATAATCCCATGAGTCACTAGAACGTGCAGAAATCCACAATGGTGTGAGCGTATATATATTCTAAAAATATATAGCGACGAGACCTTCACGAACCTGCTCAATTCTCCTTCTCAATCTCAGGCCGAGAAGGTGAATCCAGCACTTTCTCGAAAGCTTTTGTTTTCTATTCATATTTTAATATATATATTTACACCTTCACCTCTGTGAATTTCTTCTCCAATAATAATATAATATAACAATAATCCTGCTGTTCATGAAATCCTGGATTTCTGTAATTTTCTTCTCAATGGAATCCCTAGTCGGGGACGATGTTTCTAATTAACCTTTTCCAACACATGGTTGTCTGATAAAATACGCCCGAGTTTCTTCGGTGTAATCGAGTTTTGTATAAGGAGTATAATGCTGTATGAAGTTCCCAGCCACAGCCCGGTGATGGCTTGTGTTGTTGGCACATATAGTGGAGCCAGACGGACGACCACGACTAAATTGAACCGTAAATAAATAAAACGATTACTGAGGCCAGAAGGCTGCAATTTGGTATATTTGATCATTGGAGGGTGGATGATCAACATACCAATTTGCAGCCCTCTAGCCTCAGCAGTTTTAAAGATCTGAGGGCGGACGGACAGACAAAAAGCCATCCCAATAGTTTTCTTTTACCGGAAACTACAAGACTAGCTGGGGAACCAGAAGGCAAAATAATAATAACAATAACTATATTTTGGCAAATAAATTGGACCTGCAACATACTCTTTCGTTTACAATAATAAGTTTGTTATCAATCTTCAAAGGCCTATGGGACTAGCAACGTAATGTCCTCTCTAATCCAGACTCGAGGAAGACCTCGAACACACTAACGAGAGAGAGAGAGAGAGAGAGAGAGAGAGGAGAGAGAGAGAGAGAGAGACCTGTTATATAACACATCCCACAAAGACCTGGCGTAGCACTCCCATAGAAGCACAGAACAATGAATAAACAGTACGGGTCACGGTATGTAATTGCGTCGGTGACAAAGACAATTATCTGTAAATTACTACCACCCAATTTTCCGTAAGACTCCCTGAATGAAAAGCTCCATTGAGTTAGATATTTAAGTCAGGATGTCCCGTTACAACTTCCAGTGACATACAACACGGAACACGGGAGATGGTAATTTTAGTTAATTACCCCACCGTTTACCCCAAAGGAGGTCTCATTGGACGCCAGGGAATACTCCGGCACTGCCGGAGACAATCGGGATCCGCGGAGCCGAGATTGGCAGACCAGCCATGGAGGGAGGTGTCTTCGGGTGCTGTTGGTTGGGTGTGGGTGTAATTACGTTAGCGGTGAGATATTTCCGGCGCGCTGGAGAGAGAGAGAGAGAGAGAGAGAGAGAGAGAGAGAGAGAGGAGAGAAGCTCCTCTAAATGAGTTCCAAATAAGCTCCAAGGAAGTCCTAAAGACAAACCAAGGAGGTACAAAACTCCCAAGAGCTCCAAGGGGTTTCAAGAAGTTCCAAAGGAAGTTTCAAGACGATTTTTAGAACTCCAAGGGGAGTTTCAAGAACTCCCAAGAGCTCCAAGGGAAGTTTCAAGAAGTTTCAAAGGAAGTTTCAAGACGTTACTTAGAGCTTCAAGGGGAGTTTTATGAGTTCCAAAGGAAGTTTCAGGACGAACCTTAGAGCTCCAAGTGAATTTTCAAAAAGCTCCCAAGAGCTCCAAGGGAATTTCAAGAAATTCCATAAGAAGCTTCGAGACGATCCCAAGAGCTCCATGAGAATACTCAAGACGTTCCAAAGGAAATTTCAAGAAGCTCCAAGAGATCAACGAAGTTCTAAAGGTTAGCCAAGGATTTCCACGAGACTTCAGATCATATTTATACTTTGTGCATAAATCCTTTAAATTTAGCGCCATATTTAGCGCTAGCGTAGCGTGAACCTGGGAAAGCAAGAGTTGCACTTGTCATTACCTTACAAGACACTTTCCCACAGGGCAAGAATTCACATCCACAAATGTTAAATAAGACATTAAATCAGAATGAACTCCAAGATTTGCATCAAAGTCCTTGCACCTCAAACTAACTCTATTGAGCTCTCCCCCACATTCTTCATTTTCCAAAGTCCTGTCACCAAGAACTTTGTTTACTTTCACCTCACCTCAGTTATATTTTGTAAAACTACTTCTCCCCAACGGATCTGGAGTCTTTCTTCAACTTCATCAGTTGCCCAAGTCTTTATCGCCAACGGCTCTACAAAGTCTCCCTTCACCTCCAGCATTTGTCATTTGTCGAGGCATCTCCAAGTCTGATCACCTGCTTTGTAAGTTCTCTGCTTCATAAAGAAAATATTAAGTTGGCCCCACAAAACGGAATCTCAATATATAAAAAAAAGAACAAAACTGAAAGACTTAAAAAATCCTAGAATTACTTTTGTCTAACGGTTGTTTTTATTCAAAACTAAAAAAAAAAAAAAAAAAAAAAAAAAAAAAAAAAAAAAAAAAAAAAAAACTCGAATATCATCACGACAAAACCGACGAATAATCTCCAGCGAATTCAATTGGCTATGAATGATGTTCGAGACTACTATCGACGCTGTCCGAGACTTATACCGTGAGAACCTTCCGGTCAGGTGCGTCGGTTTTGTGGGGGAAAGTTTTTTTTTTTTTTTCCCTGCTTAACCACTCTCACTCGTTCTCACACGCACAAACGCACGCGTCTGCGCAAAAGTACCCGGAATGAAAGATCGCTGTGTGGACTGTATATACCCTTTTTCCTTTGGAGGGACAGGGGGACACGAAACGTATTGTCTATATATTTTTCCTATTAGAACTGATGAGATGAAGGCGTTTGCCTAAGGCATTGCCCCGCCGATGTTCGAAGGGTTTATGTGTACATTGAGAGAGAGAGAGAGAGAGAGAGAGAGAGAGAGAGAGAGAGAGAAAGCACATCTTTGAAGGCACTTTATCTTAGCTAAGCACAGCTCAGCCAAGGCAAAAGATCCTTAGTCATCGTTTCCTGGAGCAATAAAAGCAGGAGAGGAACGGCTGACTCAGGAAACAGCTGATTTTGACAGCTGCGTTTGACAGGTGCTTCCCCAAAATAACTGTCTATTGGAGCATGCATAAAGGTATGCATACATATCGTGTACTCGCGATATCGAAGTATACAGGCCTGAATTTAGGTAGTTAACATTTCCTGATGAAAAACAATGAAATACAAACTAATGTCTTCATGTGTCAGATGCTTACCATACGCATACGAGACTGAGCTCGGTGAATTAATATACACATTTTTCACATGTCAAAAGTAAGAAAGGCACTTTGTTCTCTCATATTCTTTCATATATGTGCTATCTATAACTTTGCAAACTGTTGGATCGAAACTGTTGGACCGAAAGTACTGCCTTGATCTAAATACAAATAAGTAATTTTTTAAGTTAACAAAGAAATCTGTTACTAAGGCCAGTTGGTCTCGAAGTCTGAGCCAGGGTCCATGATAATTAATTTTAAAAAACCCTCCGGATTTCGGCCCTTGATGCTAATGACCTTTAGGAGAGCGTCTATGACAGAAGAAGACACTTGGTAGTAAAAAGTGCCGGCGATAAGGGGAGCAGAAATCGCCCCTAAACCATCCCCCAACTTCCTCCCCCCTCCAGCCATCGGCGCCGAAAACACTGCGTTCGCGACTACCCTCTCCAACAGGAAGCGCCAATGGATCAACATCAACATCGTCCATCTATCCACAAGGCGGTTGGAAGGCGTACTTTGGGAACACCCTCCTATCCTCATGTTCCCCCACCCCATCTTCCCTCACGCCCATCCCTCTCTCATCCCCAACCACACCCTGCCCCAACCCACCTTCCTACTCCCCCCAAATCTTTGGGTGTCGTTCACCCTAAGGCTTATGAAGCGGAGGACGTACGGACACTTTACGCTCGTGTAGGTAGTTGCCGATAAGACACGTTGAAGAAAATAGAAAAAAAGAACAAAAAATAGCAGAAATAAAGTTGGAAAATGAACCAAATACTGTTACTGCGGATTACTGATGCGTATACGACCAAAGCTAGGCGTGATATTTGTCCATTTAGAGGATCATGATGTCTTGTTCAGCCTGAAGAAAATCAGAGAAAATTCCCCCTGAGGTTTAGGCAACTTGACTGCTT
>NC_061095.1:48030931-48033431 GCF_015104395.2 Macrobrachium nipponense | reverse complement strand
ATAATAATCCTGGCTTCCCTCTCTCTCTCTCTCACCATTTAATTCCCAGGGGTCGACAGTTCAAAACGCCAAGCATCCCCTGCCAACGGGATGATTCCCTGGGATGAACTCTATCTAACGGCCAGAGACGATCTTGCAGAAAGGCCAAAAAGGTCATCTCATCTCTTAATGGGCTCCTTTAACGTCCCACTTGTACTTCCGTCCATGAAACTATAGAGAAGCTCTTTAACAACCGGGTCACTTGTTAATTTTCTGTAAAAGAGGGCTTTGTCTAACGTCCGCATTTTTTGTGTCCGCCCTCAGATCTTAAAAACCACTGAGGGTAGAGGGCTGCAAATTGATATGTTGATCATCCACCCTCCAATCATCAAACATATCAATTTGTATCCGTCTAGCCTTAGTGGTTTTTATTTTAAGGCTTAAACTTTGCCATAATCGTGCGTCTTGCTCCTATAAATGACAGGCTACCATCGGGAATTGATTAAAGTTTCATGGGCTGCGGCTCATACAGCCTTTAAATTCTCATACGATCCTCTGGCTTCTTCTGCCTAAGCTGTCCATCTTTTAAGTATTACCTTGCTCCTATATATAACCCACTGTCATTCGCATATATATATATATATATATATATATATATAGATATATATATATATATATATATATATACACTCATTCGACACACACACACACAAAACACACACACACACACACACACACATATATATTATATATATATATATATATATAGTATATATATATATATATATATTAATATACATATATATCCCTGCCAATCTAACTTCCTCCTTTCTCCCTTTAAGCATCCGTTAGCCTCTATCTCACTTTCCTGTCTTCGGGTCTTGCTTCGTTACGCCCTGGGGATACAGGGGCGCGACGCCTGCCTCCGTCACTTGATGAGATACGCTGTTACGCCGAGTAATGGTTGTTTATGAGGTCACGTGACCCGTGGAGGATCCAGTTGTTGCGTGGGAAGGAGTTCAACTGCAAAGGCACTTGGTTTTATTACCAATCGTAGTCAGTCCTTTACTGCACCCTTGGGTAAAGCAACGTCAAAGAGAGAGAGAGAGAGAGAGAGAGAGAGAGAGAGAGAGAGAGAGAGAGAGAGAGAGAACTGAGGCTTGCAACCGGATAAACAACAAACTAACCGAGGCTTGCAACCAGAGAAACTGAGACTTACATCTAGAAACACAACAAACTAACTGTGGATTGAAACCAGAGAAACGACTAACTGCTGATTGCATCTAGAAACGCAACAAACTAACTGTGGATTGAAACAAGAGCAACAGCAACTAACTGCGATTTGCACTGAGAAAAAACAAACTAACTGCGAATTTTAACCAGAGAAACAACAAACTAACTGCGATTTTCATCTAAAAACACAACAAACTAACTTTGGTTGCCAACCAGGATAACAACAAACTAACTCCAATTTGCAATGAGAAAAGAACAAACTGCAAATTGCAACCAGGAAACAACAAACAAAGTGCGATTTTCATCTAGAAACTCAACAAACTAACTGTGGTTTGCAACGAGAGCAACAACAAACTATGCAATTTACATCGAGAAAACAACAAACCAGAGAAACAACAAGCTAACTGCCTCTTGCAAGCTCAAACATCCTATAATTGAGGAATGGATGCTAAGCAATGTACCGCCTCTCTTTCTTCTCATTTATTTATTGACGAGAAGAAGAAGGCGTCTGAAACTTGCCACAGTTGGCCCCGAGAAGGTAACGGTCCTCTCGACCAGGCGGCGAGGGAGGGAGGGAGAAGGAGGGAGAGAGAGATGGGGAGAGGGATGCCCTGGGAAGAGGTCTTGGATGCTGTCTACATCCTCTTCAACAGCGCCATTATCTAAGAGGGGATTAGATTATGGTCTGAGTTCCACAGTGGTCTCAGCTTGTATGGGAAGCCCTCGAGGGGGGGGGGGGGGGGGGGCGGGCCGCGGTTGGGATTGGGGAGTACTCGGGTAGGAAAAAAAATAAAGATAGATAGAGAGAGAGAGAGAGAGAGAGAGAGAAGAGAGAGAGAGAGAGATAAATTGTAGGTGAGTAAAGAGGGAGATATGAGAGAGACAATGCCAAGATGAGAAAGAGAATACTACGATAACTCGAATAAAGACACTTTTGTCTTTTTATTCTTTTCTCAAGGCAATAACTAGGCCCCTTCCATCCTAACCCCAATTTACTGAATGTCATAAAAATTCACTGGAATAAACACACTTGTCTTTTTCTTCTTTTCTGAAGAACATTGCTGCCACCACCAGCCCCCATTTCTCATCGATTACAATGGGAATGACTGGACTAAAGACAATTTTGTCTTTTTCTTCTTTTCTCAAGACAATAACTGCACCTCTCAGTTAGGAACGTTAACCAGTAAGTCACTCAGTCACTCAGTCACGCACACACTCAGTCCTAACTGTCTCCGTGTCTGCGTGTAAACAAGAGTTGGGAGAACTCTTTGTGGCTGGAGTTTTTTTT
>NC_061095.1:48005931-48025931 GCF_015104395.2 Macrobrachium nipponense | reverse complement strand
ACCTCGCGCGGTGCACTGTCGGCATTACTTAGGGTTCTTTGCTGTTTCCCTAGCATCAGCCCCTTTCAACACAGACCTTATAGGTCCCAGCGCTTGGTCTTTGGCCTAAATTTCAAGTGCGGCTGTCATTAATACGTCCGCTAAAAGGTTGTTTCCTAATCAGTGAATTACGCAACATTGGGTCTGATCAGTGATCAGATGGGTTACCACCAGTTGCACCAAGGCGCCTTTGATGCGCAAGTTGAAGAAGGATTGTGGAATCCGGGGAGGATTTGGGTCACAATGGGGCCCTCAATACCAAAGAGTGAGCTAGAGAGTGAGTGAGTTCTGGGTCTGATTTTCTGATGGAAAGCTGATACAAGAAAATAGACCCAGACGTACGAACTACTAAATGTCCATCGTTAGACGAGTCGATTACGTGCTCCACCACCGATCTCAGGGTCCGGGTTCGATTCCCCGCTCTGCTAACAAGGAATCAGAGGAATTTATTTCTGGTGATAGCAATTCATTTCTCGATGCGGTTCGGATCTCACAATAAGCTGTGGGTCCCCTTGCTAAGTAACCAATTGGTTCCTAGCCACGTAAAAAATATCTAATCCTACGGGCCAGCTTTAGGTGAGCTGTTAATCAACTCTCCTTGTTCAACTAAGATATACTTAACTGGTAAAACTAAGATATACTTAACTAAGTACGAACTACAGATGTTATATTATTATCATTATTGCAAGACGGTAAGCCCCACCACCGTAGGGATTACGTACCGTCCCGAAGCGTAAACAAAAGATCCATTATTCTACATAAAAGCTGATCCCGGGATGGATGCCCACGAGCCTAAAAATTACGTTCGTACTTTAATATTAAATTGAATGTAAGTCTATTCATGTAAAAAAAAAAATTACAACAGAGTTATAGCATACAACAAATCAATATTGTAGTATAGCAGATGAATAGAGATATGAAAATGACAATTTTATGTATACACAAACAAAGTAAACATCTTAGAGCAGATAAGATTACGAAGCAAAATTTATTGACTAAAAACTACCTCTAAATCAAGTGCTTAATAAACGAATATCTTGTTTTTAAATGAGGCCGACCACCTACATTCATTAATAATGCATTTCCCCAATTTTTATTTTTGAATAGCTGTGCAAAGTATATATTATTATATATATATATCTTATATATAATATATATATATATATGATATATATATATAATATATATATAGATGATATTATTATATATTATTATTATATATATATATCTATATATATGTGTGTGTGTGTGTGTGTGTGTGTGTGTGAATAATATTATTATTATATTGTATATAAATATGCATATATGATTATATATATATATATATATATATATATATATATATATATATATATATATATATTTATATATAGTATATATATATGTATATATACTATATATATATATATATATATATATATATATATATATATATATATATATATATATATAGGAAGGAAAGAAAGATAGTTCAAGGCAAAAGGAAAATAGAAAAATAATGAAACCTACGAGAGGAGGAACAGGGGAAAATCCTCTCAATTCATTGCATAATTTCACTTCCAACCATTGCGAATAAACCCCCAACTTGAACAACATTGACATAAAACTTGTATTTTCTTCTATTTTCTTTGATGACTTCACCTGACTTATTCGTGGGCGTCAATGGTGTTTGTAATAAGAGCGGAATGAAATAGACTTCAGTACACGGCCGTCCAGCACATGCGCAGCATGACTGTTTGTATGGAAGGCAAAGTTTTATATTCCTAAGTATAAACATAAACAGAAAAAATCATTGAACCTACATACAAGACCTAAGACTCACGTCTTGGATATAACAGAAAAAGATAAAACAAAAATAAAAAACAGAAACAAAAAAAAAGAGAGGGGGGGGGGGGGTAAAAATAAAACGAGATGAGAGACAACTTTCTCCCCAAGAGTTGCAGCAGAAAACTGGATGATGGCCAGGACTAGACCCTTTTACAAACAGTTACATCACACGTGTAGGATGCGAGTTGCTGTTGTATAGGTGTTTTTTTTATATATCAATAACAATATTGTTATTTTTTATGTATGGGTAAGACATGTTGATGCAAAGATAGCATTATTATTATTATTATTATTTTTTTTTTTTTTTTTTTTTTTTTTTTTTTTGCTCTATCACAGTCCTCCAATTCGACGGGTGGTATTTATAGTGTGGGGTTCCGGGTTGCATCCTGCCTCCTTAGGAGTCCATCACTCTTCTTACTATGTGTGCCGTTTCTAGGATCACACTCTTCTGCATGAGGCCCGGAGCTACTTCAGCCTCTAGTTTTTCTAGATTCCTTTTCAGGAATCTTGGGATCGTGCCTAGTGCTCCTATGATTATGGGTACGATTTCCACTGGCATATCCCATATCCTTCTTATTTCTATTTTCAGATCTTGATACTTATCCATTTTTCCCTCTCTTTCTCTTCAACTCTGGTGTCCATGGTATTGCGACATCAATGAGTGATACTTTCTCTTGACCTTGTCAATCAACGTCACGTCTGGTCTGTTTGCACGTATCACCCTATCCGTTCTGATACCATAGTCCAGAGGATCTTGCGTGATCGTTTTTCTATCACTCCTTCAGGTTGGTGCTCGTACCACTTATTACTGCAAGGTAGCTGATGTTTCTTGCACAGGCTCCAGTGGAGGGCTTTTGCTACTGAATCATGCCTCTTTTTGTACTGGTTCTGTGCAAGTGCCGGGCATTCACTTGCTATGTGGTTTATGGTTTCACTTTTCGTATTGCACTTCCTACATATGGGAGAGATGTTATTTCCGTCTATCGTACTTTGAACATCTGGTTCTTAGGGCCTGATCTTGTGCCGCTGTTATCATTCCTTCAGTTTCCTTCTTTAGCTCTCCCCTCTGTAGCCATTGCCCAATTATCATCGCTGGCTAGTTCTTTAGTCTGTCTCATGTATTGTCCGTGCATTGGTTTGTTGTGCCAGTCCTCTGTCTTTCGTCTTTCTCCTGTCTCTGTATATTTCTGGGTCTTCGTCTGCTTTATTAGTCCTTCTTCCCATGCACTCTTTTAGCCACTCGTCTTCACTGGTTTTCAGATATTGCCCCAGTGCTCTGTTTTCGATGTTGACGCAGTCCTCTATATTGAGTAGTCCTCTCCCTCCTTCCTTTCGTGTTATGTATAGTCTGTCCGTATTTGCTCTTGGGTGTAGTGCTTTGTGTATTGTCATATGTTTCCTGGTTTTCTGATCTATGCTGCGGAGTTCTGCCTTCGTCCATTCGACTATTCCTGCTCTGTATCTGATTACTGGCACTGCCCATGTGTTTATGGCTTTTATCATATTTCCGGCGTTGAGTTTTGACTTGAGTATCGCCTTGAGTCTCTGCATATATTCTTTTTTCCTGATCGTGTCCTTCATCTCTTGGTGTTTTATATCTCCTCCTTCCATTATTCCCAGGTATTGTATCCTGTCTCATCTATGTGTTTGATGTTGCTCCCATCTGGTAGCTTTATCCCTTCAGTTCTCGTTACTTTGCCTTTTTGTATGTTGACTAAGGCGCATTTTTCTATTCCAAACTCCATCCTGATGTCCCAGATACAATCCTTACAGTCTGGATTAGGGTATCTATTTCCTTGATGCTCTTACCATACAGCTTGATGTCGTCCATGAACATCAGATGGTTGATTCTGTTGCCTCTTTTCTTGAGTTGGTACCCGGCATCCATCTTCTTTAGTACTTTTGTCATGGGAATCATGGCTACTACGAAGAGTAGTGGGGACAGTGAGTCGCCCTGGAAGATCCCTCTCCCTGATATTAGCCTCTGCTAGTCTTATTCCAGAGCTTGTAAGTATTGTATTCCAGTTGCGCATTGTATTTTTGAGGAAGCTGATGGTATTTTCCTCTGCCCCATATATTTTCAGGCATTCTATTAGCCATGTGTGTGGTATCATGTCGAAGGCTTTCTTATAGTCTATCCATGCCATGCTTAGGTTGGTTTTTCCCTTCTCCTATTATTATTATTATTATTATTATTATTATTATGATTATTATTATTTATTATTATTTATTATTATTATTATTATTATTATTATTATTATTATTATTATTTCAAGTTTCCTAAGGTCATATAAAGATTTTCTGTTACAGATTTAAAACAGAATCTTTTTATTCTTATTATTATTATTATTATTATTATTATTATTATTATTATTATTATTATTATTAGTCACACCAAGCCGTGCGTCCTAAAGAAAGAGAATAAGAACATAGGATGAAAAACCCAGACTAGAAATGAGAAAAATCGAAGGAATGAAAAGTAAAGTAAAAGATAGATAACATAGAAATAACAATAATTCACCTAACGGGAAATTACAGTGCAAAAATAAACATTATGTTAACTGAGATTGAAAACCACATTTCTTCAACTCCTACATTTTTCTAGTCTTTGGTATCCAAAACGTAGTCCTTGACAATAATAAAAAAAAAAACTACCTGGAAGTTAATAAACTTAAATATACTATTAGATCTCTCTATGAAGCCACCTGATTTGACGATAAAAATAGTTTCGTTACGTCTTGGTCTAACGTCTAACATGAGGTCTAATTAACCTATAAGTTCACACACAAAAAAAAGCGAAGGAATACCTACATTCAAACAAAGGTATTTTTTATATCAGGTTTTGACTTGAGCTTTGCAAAGTTCAAATTTGGAATTTTTTAAGGTGGTGAGTAGATTTACATGACCCTCATTCCAGTCTGCTTTATTTATCTGTTTTCTACTTTTACTTTTTTTATATTATAAAGTTTACCCTTTATCGACTATTCCTGATTCGTAAGTGGCTGTTTTCCCAATTGCCTAATTCATAACAATAATAATAATAACTTTATGGAAATGCTTATTTTCATGTTAAAAACAACGCAAACTCTTTGACGGAATATTCTGGACAATAAGGAAGGCTACTGTGCAATTGTAGTTTTTTTATGAGTTTATCTAGCCCGTAGGAAAAATGTTTTTGCCACGTTCATATAATCTGAAGACATACGATGGAAATGGAAGTGCCGGGTAGAAGGAAGAAGGGAAGACCAAGAAATAGATGGCGCGATTGTGTAGGGGAAGATATGTTATGGAAAGGTATTAACGAGAACGATGCACAGGATAGAAATCAATGGAGATGACTCATTCACAACGGCGACCCCATATAAAAATGGGTTAAAGCTGGGAAGAAGAAGAAGAAGAAGAGGAAGAAGAAGAAGAAGAAGAAGAAGCAGAAGAAGAAGAAGAAGAAGAAGAAGAAGAGGAATAAGAAGAAGAAGAAGAAGAAGAGGAAGAAGAAGAGGAATAAGAAGAAGAAGAATAAGTAGAGGAAGAAGAAGAAGAAGATCAAACTGATTGATTTCTTGACATTTCAGCTGCCTTGCCAAGAACAGTGAAAAGGGGGGAGTTGGAGCGGATGGACAGCAAAGTAAAGAGATCCAATATATAGATGAAGTACAAAGATCTAAATGAGCTGGGAGAAGACCCCACAGTTGCACTAAGATGTAATAATCGGAGAGGTTGGACAGCAATATAAAATAATCTCTTGGAAGACTTATCACTCTCAGTGAGCTTTCAGACCAATTATTTCTGAAGCTCTTATTGCCAATCGAAATTTTAAAAGATTAACGTTTGATAGACTTGGAACTCGAATGCAGATACGAACTAATCTTTTTTATTTTATGCTGCATTTCTGTCAAACTTACTTTAAAAGAATAGGCTTTTGATATACTTGAAGCTCTAAAAAAATCCCCTAAGCAGTTTTCTGTATTTCAAGGGTCATGCCAATTCATATTTCAGAAGGACCACAACAACGACAAGGTTAGTGCATAAAAAAAGTTTAAATATATTTTTTCTTACATTTACGACAAAAGAAACCTTTCAGATCTATTTTTCTTATATTTTCGACAAACATTGACCTTAAAAAATATTCCAGATCTATTGCTCTTATATTTACAAGTTTACATCGTACAAGAAACTTTCAGATCTGTTTCTCATATATTTACGACAAAATTAAAGCGTAAAAACTTTCAGATCTACTTCTTGTATATTTTGGATGGATGGATGGATGGATTATAAAATTTGGGGACAAGCCCAAACACTGGGACCTATCTTTATATTTAGAGTAAGATTGAGCTTGAAAAAGGCTTGAAGTCCTATGTTACTTTTTTCGTTAGAGTAAAAGATACAAAAGCTTTTAACTCCATTTCTGTTACGCTTATGATACGACTGAAGCTTAAAAAGCTTCCAGATTTACTTCTCTTCTATTTTTCAAAAAGACTAATACTTAAAAAAGCTTCCAAATCTATATCTCTTCATTAAAGGCAAGATTAGATATTTGAAAAGCTTTTAATGACTTATTTCTTTTACATTTACGGCAAGATTCAGGTTTAAAAAAAGTTTTCAGAAATTGCTTTTCTTACAGTTACGACAAGATTGGAGCTTAAAAAAAGCTTCCAATCTATTTCTCTTACATTTACAAAATTAGACCTCAAAAAAGCTTTCACAATTATTTTTCTTACAGTTAACAGACTGGAACTTAAAAAACCTTTCAGATTAGAGCTTACAGAAGGTTTTCAGATATATTCTCCTCACTTTGACGGCCAGATTAGAGCTTAAAAAAGCTGTCAGATCTATTTCTCTTACATTTACGGCAAGAACGGAGCTTTAAAAAAGCTACCAGATATATTTCCCTCACATTTATGTCAAGATTAGAGCTTAAAAAAGCTGTCAGATCTATTTCTCTTACATTTACGGCAAGAACGGAGCTTTAAAAAAAGCTGACAGATATATTTCTTTCACTTTTACGGCAGATTGGAGCTTTAACAAACTGTCAGATATATTTCCTTTACATTTTTGGCAAGATAAGAGCTTGGAAAAAAAGCTTTCAGGTCTATTTAGTAGATATTAACAGCAAGATAGAGCTTAAAAAAGACCAAAGCACTGGACGTTTTCCAAAAAAAGTTGACCTCTGAAGAACCAGGGTCCAGACGATGGGGCGCTGGAAGTACCTGATGTTCCTAACGGTCCATCTCTGCTGCCCGACTTGGAAAGGTTCGGGACAAGAAAACGTGCGAGAGAGAGAGAGAGAGAGAGAGAGAGAGAGAGAGAGAGAGAGAGAGAGAGAGAGAGAGAGAGAGAGATTGTGTTTATATAAAATGTTAATTAGAGAGAGAGGGAGAGAGATGCTGTCACTAATCAGAATATTATCTAGAGAGAGAGAGAGAGAGAGAGAGAGAGAGAGAGAGAGAGAGAGAGAGAGAGAGAGAGACACTGTTTCTAACAGTGCTACCTATTGTTACGCATAATCGTCCGTTTCGCTACTTCTATTATTGTCTACGACGCAACTTTAATCCCTAAAAATAAACATCATGAATAATTATACATTAACTTATTTATTTCTTTATCTGTATTTATTTTTATGCATTCGTTCATTTCTTCATCGTTATTTGTCTGTCCTTACCTATGCCTTCACTTGAATATTAACTTTGCACTTCCTTTTCATTTAATAGTAATGATAATAATAATAATCATAATAATACTGGTGGTAGAAGTAGAATATTCTTATTTCTAGTTAACTCCAAATTTTATGTCAATGACGTAATTTTTTAAAACTTATTCCTAACCCTAAGGAATGCCTGCTCTTTTGCAACACTTCCTCATTGATCCCCCGACGGCAACACTGCGTGACCTTTGCCTGAGTTACCGATTCGTCCATAATTTCCGTTCCCACGTCCTCCCTCGGATGGCTGATAAATTCGTTTAGATATGACCTCGGACCATGGAAGAAATGGGATTCATTACAGTAGCTCACTGTGCAGGCTAAGATTGATTAAGTTCTCTCAAAATCTCCCTAAGTAATGAAAAAATTTCAATGAAGGAGGGATGCAGACGCAAAAGTCTGGAAAGCCATTCCGGGCCATGACAAGGCAACCCCCAAGTATCGTACAGTTAGATGGCATTAGAGTGAATCTCCCTTCTCTTACCCTTACACACCTGGGCCTTACACGTCGGTCTTCCACCTACGCGCAGATAAATGCTATAATCTTCAGTAGTATGGCGGTGACTCACGAGTCAAAACTGGCCTTTCGTTTGTGATCCTGCCATTTGAAATTGCTACAGAAGTATTATAAAATGCGACCATAAAAAACTTAACGGTAATCATTCTAACAAGATTGTGGAGTAACGTTAGTTGGGCTGGCAGAGTCCAAAGACGTGCCTGATGCCAAGGATGGTCACACAACACCTGCCTCTGGGGTCAAAGTCCGTTCAGGTCACAGAGGTACTGTATGATTTCCAGGCTTCCAGCGGTTTCTGTCTTGGCGTCTGGAAAACCGCAAGGCGCATTTCCCAAAGGTTTTAGTATGGTGGCTTCGCCATCTAACAAACGGGACAAATGACGGCTCTATGGCAGCCCATATGTGGGACCCCATAGAAAATATAATAGGAAAGCTAAATGACTTTTGCTCACACCACGGCCCGCAATACCCAATAGATAATGACTGCCATTCATCCTAGAGTATTAGAACAAAGTATTGAAGTTAAGCCAAAGCCCAAGCGCTGGGAATGGAAATTGACAGTCAAAAGGTTTGAAAGGTGTTACAGGATGAAAACCTCGCAGTTAGGAGAGGTTCGATAGTAAAATGGAAGAAAGAGAATATGAACAGAGGTACAGCAAAAGGAACGAAAAGGGTAGCAGCTAGGGGGCCTAGGGGACGCTGCAAAGAACCTTAAGTAATGCCAGCGCACCGCATGAGGTGCACTGACGGCATTACCCCCACACGGGGCCTAGAGTATTAGTAGTAGTTTTAATAACCGGTTTCCGATTCCTGAGACGAGACACAAACTGAGGAGAATGTCAGATCTAGACATGAAATTGAAATGACCTTTGCCTAATCTGAATGCAGAACCAGTGTCTTCATCAACACTTTAAAACTTATAAAGGGTTTCAAAGAACATAACCCAGTGCTGGAATAAACCCTTCTTAATTTAGAATCATCTACTTAATCAAACCACCAAGTGATTAAGTAATCACTGAAGGAGGAGATTCAATCTTGCTGTGCAAGAATACTAAGTATTCTCAAAGTGAGGATCTGCTGAGCAAAAATAAACAACTGATGGAGAATTATGTCGATTGTGAAGCCCACCTCTTTGTACATGGATAAGTATGTCCAAAGTGAAGATGAGCTCACGGCAAATAACTGCATTTCACCTTGAGAGGTTCTCACATTACAGAGCAGACCTTGGGATCTGATTCTGCATTATACATTTCCTTTTTACTTTTTATCCATTTGCCGTTCCTCCACAGCCTATGTGAGAATCAAAGACGAATTTTTCGAAGAAAAGTAACATAGCAATGAAATGCCTATATCTTTCGCTGACCTGATGGTCACCTATACTGATCGACCGAAATAATCCGGAAAGTAACTGCTGGCAATGAAACAACCAAGGACAAAGGCGCTCTCCCCGATCCAGGGGAAACAGTGACGTCACTCGAAAACAATGACGTCACGGCAGGATACTCTTCACAAAGAAGTTAATTTTGAGTTCATTAATGAGGGTTGATATTTTTCTCAAAAAAAAAAAATATTTCAACTCAGATAGTTTGAAACCATACCCAAAGTACCTTTATAAAGTCCTACGCACCATGAAAACGCCCGAAGTCATACCCGAGACCCGAAGTCATACCCGAGACACGACAAGGAATATTTCGGTACGTGAGTCACTGCCGGATTTACGAGAATTGTCGTCAGTTAATAAGACGTTGGAGGAAATTGCCCTTGAGATTCAAGCTTAATTAAGATATATATGTATTTATGAATGTGTTCGTAGTAGTGGGTTCAAAGCGGTTTATTCCCATTCATAAGGGTTTTATTAAAGATATATATATATATATATATATATATATATAGATTATATATATATATATATATGAATAAATTAACAGTTTTGGTAAATAGTTTTTTAAAAATAATCAGATCCAACATGGATAACAGTGGGAATAATTGTTCTCGAGTTTTCTTGCATTTCTCATGTAAATCGTCCAGGGCACGTTGCATGAGAAATGCAAGAAATGAGAAATGCAAGAAAACTCGAGAACAATTATCCCACTGTTATCCATGTTGGATCTGATTATTTTTAAAAAACTATTTACCAAAACTGTTAATTTATTCATTGATTATATATATATATATATATATATTTATATATAATATATATATATAATATATATATATATATATATATATATATATATATATGTTGTGTGTGTGTGTGTGTAATATGTAACTTCATTCAAAGTACTTGGACTTATAGATAATTAACTTACATGTGTATAAGTATGTATGTACGTTTCTTTGTATGCTTCCTACACAAGGAATACTCCTTGGTCAATGTCTATTTAGCGTTGGTGTAAGAAGGGAGTGAGAGGGAACCGAGTCCTGAGAGGACCAGTCCAAGTGTCCTCCCTTCCCACACACACATTCAAGAGTCCCTGGCCAACACCCACGCCCCTAGCGGCAGCCTGTAGGAACTACCTGTAAATATCATGCCTACTGGCATATAACATAAAAAGGAAAAAAAAAATGATTAACCTTTTATGTATCTTGTGTGGCTTACTGTTTTTATGATGTATGTT
Source organism: Macrobrachium nipponense (assembly GCF_015104395.2). NCBI lineage: Eukaryota > Metazoa > Arthropoda > Malacostraca > Decapoda > Palaemonidae > Macrobrachium > Macrobrachium nipponense. Next base: position 48,015,232 of record NC_061095.1, on the reverse strand, counting down.
TGCTTATGGTATTTTAGCCATTCTATATTTTCCATTTTTAAAGATCGTATAGTTTTTCTGGCAGCCCTCTGTATTGCACAAAATTCTACGTTAATTGTTCTCAGTCGTATTTTTTCTAGGAAGCCGTAAAGGACTTGAGAGTGACTGACGTGCTTTGTCTTCAGGTTTTTAATATCCTTGGAACCTTATTCGTCCTTGAACTGTCCACGTTCATCAATATGGTATTCATTAGTATTACCACTCATGTAACTGGTAAAATAAAGTAAAATGTTTTTCATGCAACTGGTATATTAATTGCTAAAATAATTCCAAGTAAATTGAGTCAGTCATGCTAAGATTTAGATTAGATCGTTACCTGAACGGCATTGAAGTCTTTGCCTTTTCTCGACTTTCACACGACTTTTATTGCGGATACATTTACAATGTCTCTTGGATCTAAAGGCTAAGCAAAAACTGGAAAAGAATATCATATTTTTCCTTGTCTTAAGAAATGAAAGGCTAACTGGAGATTTACGAGGATTCATAGTATAATTCTCTGGATTTCCTTTGAATTTTAAGACTTACAAGGATTTGCTTGTGGATTTATTTAGTGACTCTATACAGTCTATGTTGCCGTACCCTTCATGTCTTTTGGATTTAGAAACAGATTTACAGAGACTCATGACGTAACCTTTTACCTACAATTAATGTGAATAAAAGGCTATTTGAAAAGACTGGCATTACGTAACCACAAGACACTCGGCCCTCTGGCACTCGACAGTGCCAAATTACTGCCAGACAAAGCGAAAAGCAGGTTACCGCAATAATGAACGGAGGCCATGCAACGTAATTCCTGATAATTATCGCACCAGGAATTAAGGGAGTTGCTACGTCGCGTATTTCGTAACTAAGGTTCTGGGAAAGAGAAACAGGTATAATACTACTTTTGACGTGATTTGTCTCCTAGCTGTTTGGATATCGAATTGGCATTATTTAAAAATCTACTTACTTGACTCCTACTGAAATGATACTCAAATAACTGACCAGTATTGAGGTTTTCAACATCGTCTTGGCACACCTATATCTTCAAGGCCTTCCACCTTCTTAGTAAAGCTGCCTCGCCCCTTGAGACGATTCCTGTTTGTTTTAATAACATCCCCTGCAGGCTAACCCTAAATCTAACAAAGGAATGGAATATGGGTACTCACCAGAAGGAATATCACAGCTGCTTTGGCATCCATGACTGAAAAAGAGAGAGAAAAACAACAGGTGAGAAGGGGTTGGTTGTCTTGCGTGAAAGTGAATCCACAACACTCACTCACTCACTCCGAGCCTTCCACTCCCATCTATAGACTTGAGCAACACCGATCGCACACATTACGGGGCTTTTCTGCCTTCTTACCTAGTTAATCCACCGGAATCGCTCACTCTTAGATCCGAATGCACTTTACTGCTCGGTTTCACTCACTGAGAACACTTCACGATTTGATTATCCACCGCAAATCGATCGTGTCCAGCGGAGATTCGTTTCAACACACGTTCACTCGTCCGCCATCTTGGAATCTCTCGCCTTCCGAGAGGGTTGGGACCTGGCTTGAGCCACGATTGTCGTCGTCGCCTACGCAAAGACGTTGCCGAGTGAAAAGTTACGGAGGTTTTCAATCGTTTCGTACAATCGTCGCGGGAGTTACTCCTCGGCTCTTAACACAAAACGGCTTTTAATAACGCGAGTTACATTTCTTGGACAATGCAGAGACGCTCAGAGGCGAATTTCCGTCACTTTCTCGAAAGCGCCGTGCGAGAAAGTGATGTAAACAGACTCATAACTGGCCTTTTGCTTACTTTCGTTAGCAGGCGAGCTGGCTGAGGAAGGGAAGGGGTTGCCACTTCGAGCTGGATGAAGGATTTCACTTTCATTTCAGTCTCCTTACACATGCGTTCATATTCTGCAAGATTTATCTTAGACGATGCAACGTCTTTTTCAGAATAAATGCAGATGTTTATGTAGTACCGAAAGATAGGCACGTAACCGAAACATTTCGAGGAACTTTCTTATCATGGACATCATTGAACGCTAACTCTTAATTCCATAAACACGTTTAGCAAAAACTGCGTATAACGTAAAAATCGCTTCTGTGAAAACGTTAATAAACAGAAGAAAAATGATGATTATAAAAAAGCGCTCGGAAAATAGTTTTAAAAAATGACGTGCCATGGCACCTGGCATTTTGGAACAACCTTGAAGGAAAAGATGTGGGTGCCTCGTGACGTCACGAGGTTCCTCATCAATCACACTGCTATTTCACAGATTAATGACGTTGACGACCAATTACAATTGAAAGTAGATGTTTCAGGTGTGAATGCAAATTAAATAACCGTGATTTCCCGCAATTTTTAATGGCGGTTATTGATATAATAAGCAGAATATTCGCCGTTATTATGACCTTTAGAACGATTGTAGGTTTGGTTCCAAAGACAAGTTAAAGGTTAAAGAACGCACACACAGATATTATACATACACATACACACACATATATAGATACACACAGACACACATATATATGCACACAAAAACACACGCAGCGTATACGTATATGTGTAAGTATAAAATTGTGTAAATATGTGTACGTGTTTATTCGATTGTGCACATGCTGAATACACAAAACCATCCATTTATGTATATAAAAGGAAATACTTACCATATATGTTTATCAGTGTTAGTTATCTTCTAAAAATAAATATGGATAAAGATATATACATGCAATCATGTATACATCTATACATTTATTCAAAAACAAAATATACAGACATAATGTATGCATAGCCAAATACTCTAATACGCACGTGTAGAGATATACATATTAACATAAAAGTTCGAGAGAGAGAGAGAGAGAGAGAGAGAGAGAGAGAGAGAGAGAGAGAGAGAAAGAGAGGGGGGAACATGCATACTAAAATCTAACAACAAAGAAAATTTTATCAATTTGATGCTAATTGAGAGAGAGAGAGAGAGAGAGAGAGAGAGAGAGAGAGAGAGAGAGAGAGAGAGAGACTTGTATACTAAAGTCTCAAAATCAATTGTTCTCAATCAATTCTATTTTCTATATAATTTGTCCTTGTGTTGGTAATCGTGAAGACCTTTACTTCTATTCAAAAAGCATAACGAACATCACTGAAGTATAAATGAGCTAAGAAATATCACGTTTTTGGAAAGATGAAATTTAATATTAAAAACAAATCTTTAAAATTGAGAAGTGTTTCTCTATCAGCGATTGTCTAGGACACACGTCTCCAACCCTACGGGAACTCCCTGTTCTATCACCTTCCGAAACAGAAACCATGTCAAAGAATGAAAAGTAGGCTTTCACATTTGATTTCTATACTATTACGGATACGTCTTTGACAGTTTATTTATATCGATTACCAATCTCTCTCTCTCTCTCTCTCTCTCTCTCTCTCTCTCTCTCTCTCTCTCTCTTCCTGTTTCCTTGTATACCCTTTTGAACTCCCATTCTTCATGAGGTTGAAGGACAGTGGCTTCGTTTCCCACGTATTTTCCAGGCCTGGGCTACTTGTGGACATGACATCACTCGTCCAATTAACTTCAACATCTTCGATGTCCAACTGTTACTCCTTCCATTCCCCCAACGCCCTCTTCCGGGCCTGGGCTACATACGGACATTATGACGCTCGTCTCATTATGGGAACTTCTTCGCATACCTCAGGAGAGGTGGAACTCTCGAGAGAGACTGAGAGTTTCCAGTCCTGTTATTGGCTTATCAACAGCCAATCAGGAGCGTCGTAAGGGACTGGCCTCGACATCAAATGCACGGTTGATGTGAATCTACTAAAGTAAGTCTTTAAGACACTCTAATCCTTGTAACTCCCATTACGCTCAGATTTTTATTGGTAATGTTCTCACATTGTAAAAGGGAAAGTAACTTGGAATGCCCGGAAGGTTTGCACGGGTACGATACGGAATGATTAAGCGCCGGGAGAGAAAGCAGCTAGTGTGTTGAGAGAGAGAGAGAGAGAGAGAGAGAGAGAGAGAGAGAGAGAGAGGTGGCAAGTACTATAAATGAGCCATAACATAATAGAGCGCGCGAGAGGGCGAGAGAGAGACATGTGGCAAATACTATAAATGAACGAGAATAATGTAGAGAGAGAGAGAGAGAGAGAGACAGAGAGGAGAGAGAGAGAGAGAGAGATGTGGGAAGTGCTATAATTGAGCCATAACATATTAGAGAGAGAGAGAGAGAGAGAGAGAGAGAGAGAGAGAGAGAGAGAGAGAGAGAGATGTGTCAAATACTATAAATAGAGAGAGAGAGAGAGAGAGAGAGAGAGAGAGAGAGAGAGAGATGTGGGATGTGCTATAATTGAGCCATATCATATTAAATCAAAATAGAGAGAGAGAGAGAGGGTCACTATGTGAAGACTGAGCTAAGAGTTAGGAGATTGTAAGGGGCAAAAGTGCAAGTGAAGACAGAATACAGGCGTTTCCCGGCACTGCCAGGTTCAGAGATCTCGTGATACAGCAAAAAGGAAAATTGAAAGCAGACCGAAAAAAAAGAAAAAAAAATAGAAAGCAAAGCTGGAAAAGCTAAGTAAATAAAAAGAAATAAATATAGAAAGCAACGCTGGAAAAGCTAAGTAAATAAGAATAAATAAATAAATAAAAAGCAACGCTGGAAAAGCTAAGTAAATAAAAATAAATAAATAAATAAAAAGCAACGCTGGAAAAGCTAAGTATAATATAGATAATGATTTCCTTTCTCCAGAATTCTTTCTCCTTACTTTCTTTCAAAGTGAACTATTTACAAGCCTCCCAAAATTCTTCTCTGTCTTCTTTCTATAACTGGGGTGATATTCTAGAAGAAACCATTTCATACCTCTCTCTCTCTCTCTCTCTTCTCTCTCTCTCTCTCTCTCTCTCTCTAAGCAATCAGTAAATAATTAAATGCCTATAGTTAATTTAAAGCAGTTTAAAACTCTCTCTCTCTCTCTCTCCTCTTCTCCTCTCCTCCTCTCTCTCTCTCTCTCTCTCTCTCTCTCACTCTCTCTCTCTCTCTCTCTCTCTCGAACTAAATAAATTTCAGTACCTCATTTAAAACAATTTAACACATCTCTCTCTCTCTCTCTCTCTCTCTCTCTCTCTCTCTCTCTCTCTCTCTAAAAATAAATAAATAAATGTCTGTATATCATTTAAAACAGTTTAACACATATCTCTCTCTCTCTTTGTGTGTGTGTGTGTGTGTGTGTGTGTGCGTGTGTGTGTGTAATCAGGACACTCAACTCATTAACAAGAGTTCCCAAAAATTCAATTCCGTCTTGTGCCCTGGTTTACCTAAAGCGTTGAGGCGTGTACCTGGCAGGTAGTCGAATGTGGAGGGAAGACGGCGCTAACACCCTCAAATATTTGGAGGGTATGGCTTAGGGAGGAAGTCTTAGGAGTCAGTTAGTCAGAGAAGAGGCCTTGGGGAATGCTTGCAGGAGCAGAAACGTGTTAGGTGGGTTAAGTTGTGTGCATACCATGGGGATTAATTCTTAATGGAGCCATGTAGGAAGTTGTAAACTGAGTGGGGTTTTCATCATAGGTCTGAGAAACTGCTTTTATTATTATTATTATTATTATTATTATTATTATATTATTATTATTATTATTATTATGTAATGCACCAGAGAAAGAGCTAAAAAAAGGAGGAAATTAAAACCACGATAATAAGTTAAGAATATAAAAAAAAAAAGACGAGTATTATAAAATAACCATATTAGAGAGGGTCCAGTCCCAGAGTCGAAAAAATGGCTTAATAGAAAAAAAAAAAAAGATTGAAAAACGATCGCAAATAATATAGAAAAAGACCGCTATCTCTTCCGACGCTAATTCCCCAAGCGTCAGTCATTATTCCTCTCGTCATAACTACTACCTTCTCCCCTCCAATCCAGTGGCCTTAGACCTAATCCCCGAATTCATCCTAATCATCATTTCGCAGGTCTCTAATCATTCTCCTGTAAGGCGAGAAGTTAATTTCCGATCGAGAACTCTTAGGAAAAATATAGTCATTATTGTCACCTACGTCAGCCAGTCGCGTTCGCTGACCCGCCTCCGGTAATGGCGACTGGATTGGCTGAAGCATAGGTAGGGATTGGGTGGTTATAACTTCGAGCAGAGAAGAAAATAAGGCTCTACAATGGAGCGATTATAGCGCCGATGGAAAAATAGCGGAAAAGGCACCAGTTTCCGGCGATGAAAACGAAATACAATAGCAGATTTCTACTGCACAAGACGACCTGTTTGACATCAACGATAAAACAAGGGTCTTGGATTTTACTCGCCTTCAATAAAGAGATATTGAGAGCAACACTATATATACATACACACACACACACACACACACACACACACACATATATGTATATATATTCATATATATATATATATATATATATATATATATATATAATATATATATATTGTATATATTGTATATATATATATATATATAATATATATATATATATATATATATATATATATATATATATATGTATGTGTGTGTGTGTGTGTGACTGATGAAAAAGCTATGTTACAACAGAATTCCATCTAATGAAAGGAGCCCATAAAAACGCCAAAATACAGAAAGGAAGTAATATATTTCAGAGCCTGCTGCATCTCTCTTCAGGTAGATAATGAAGAGAGAGACAGCAGTCTCTGAAATATAGTACTTTCGTTCTATATTTTGGCGTTCTTATGGGCTCCTTTTATTGACTATATATATATATATATATATATATATATATATATATATATATATATATATATATATATATATATACACATTTATATAAATATCTTCCTAATCACTTCCAGTGATGATTGCCGTGACAACCATTTACAAAAAAATTGGAACTTGTAAGCTACAAGCCCAAAGAATTGTTTCCAGTTAATTGTAAGATCTGAAACGACCAACAGGCAGAAATTAGAGGGTAGGAATGTTTGTATCTGACATTTAGATGAGTTAACTGATTAGAAATCACCTGGCGTTACAATTAATAGAGTTTCTTGGAACTCTGGCAACCAGTCTAGTTGTTATTATAAGCACTTAATCATATGGAATTGGCTCACAGGGGCCACCGACATCATGAAATTCAAGCTTTTATCTTAAAGAAGCAACAAGAGATGGAACTTTGGAGTTTATAATTGCACTACGTCCTCAGGGAAGGAATCAGTTAAAATACGAAGATCAGTTTCAGAACTCAAGAAGTGTAAACGGAATAAATGCTCCCATATTTTTCTATGAAGATATAGAGAAAGATGAAATTAAAAACAAAACAAAATTAATTTACTTGACAAAGCCTATAAATATCTTTAGTGGACATGAATACAAAGGCCTTTATAGTCTATGAGAATATAAGTGTAAAAGACCGCGAAAAAAATTCTTGGGAATGAATTGACATAAAAAAGCCTGTATGTAGAAAGGCGAAAAATATGAAAGGTCTCAAAGACATAATGGCCACATAAAGGTTTTTAAAACATGAGCCATTCCTTGTCAATCAAAGCGTAGTATTTAAAAAAAATGAAACAGAGAACTTCATTGAATGAAGCCTTGTTGGGCCATCAGAAAGAGCAGGTGGGTCTAACCCCAACCTTTTCACCTCTACAGGATTGATTTCCTCTCCTTCCCACTTATTGCTTTTACAGTGGTGGCTCTTTCTCACTTTGTATACTACTGGGTTTAATTTGTCCGGATTGTAAGTGAAACAAATAAGGGGAAAAATAGCTGTTAACTGAGAAAAAAAATCTAATTCAAGAGAAACAGCTGTTACTTATTGCATTGCTTACCACACACACACACACACACACACACAGCACACACACATACACACACACACACACACACATATATATATATATATATATATATATATATATATATATATATATATATGTATTTATGTGTGTCTATATGTATCGATATACATATATACATATATATATATATATATATATATATATATATATATATATATATATATATATATATATATATATATATATATATATATATATATATATACATATATTATATATAATATATATTTACATATGGGTGGGAACTCTCTATTTCTCTGTGATTTTGGGTAAACGAAGAAACCACTGAGACAGGGTAACCTGTACCCATAACTAGCCAATGAAAATGATTAAACCGAAGGAGCACAGAGGTAGCAGCTGATTTCCGAACCTCAGCAGAAGAGATGTGATCAAATTTCAGAAAATTATGAGTCATTTTTACCTTGACAGCAAGCACATCGAAGCGTTGGTGTGGCGTATAACCTCGCTACTACGAAAAGCGAAAACGGGAGTTCTCATACGCTCTTCGACAATTACGCAATTAGTAATTGGTTTCACCCATCACACCCCTGGACGGGGATGGGGGTCAGGGGTTGGGGGTTATTGATTGCCGAAATCTACCGCTACGAATAGAGACCCAGAGACGGACCTTTTAACCTCCAATTAGGAACACTGCATTTTTATTCCTTTAAGATTCGGCAGCCATATATATGTGAAGTACATATAGGTGACCTGATTGACTTCTTGAAGATTTTGTGATAGTCGAATGTGAAGAGCATTACCAGTAGACTAGCCGCTTTGCACAGATACACAAGGTGCTTTGTATAATAGGATTTGTGATATACCAAGGCACCGAAAGAGGAACAAAAGTTCGAAAGCGCCACTTGTGATGCTGCATAACTCCTTCGCCGGAATAGCAATAGATCGACTATATATTTTTAGCTCACTGGTACGCCAAATTTCACGGAATGAATTGCTTTGTAATCCACTCGCGAATCTACACCTGGAACTGAATTACTCTCCAGAGAGGAATAGGGAATCATCTCTTTTCGCTTTTTTTTTTTTTTTTTTTTTTTTTTTTTTTTTTTTTTTTTTTTTTTTTTTTGTGTGTGTGTGTTGTGGTCGGCTCTTCGCCCGCTCATCTATCCTGCGTGTGTGGCTTGCTCATTGGTACGTGAGTTGCCTGACTGCTTATACATACATACATACATATATATATACATATATGTGTGTGTTTGTATATATATATATATATATATATATATATATATATATATATATATATTTATATATATAGAGAGAGAGAGAGAATAGCAGGGAATATATACAGACAGACAGACACACACACACACACAGACATATGTGTGTGTGTGTGTGTGTGTGTTATATATATATATATATATATATATATATATATATATATATATATATATATATATATTCCCTGCTATTCTCTCTTCTCTCTCTCTCTCTCTC
>NC_061095.1:47988431-48000931 GCF_015104395.2 Macrobrachium nipponense | reverse complement strand
ATTGTGGTAGCCTTGTCTGTCCGTCCGCACTTTTTCTGTCTGCCCTTAGATCTTAAAAACTACTGTGGCTAGAGGGCTGCAAATTGCTATGTTGAACATCCGCCCTCCAATCAGTAAACATGCCAAATTGCAGCTCTCAAGCCTCGGTAGTTTTAATTTTATTTTAGGTTAAAGTTAGCCATAATTATGCGTCTGGCAACTATATAGGACAGGGCACCACCAAGCCATGGTTTAAGTTTCATGGTCCGCGTCTCATACAGCATTATACCGAGGCAACCGAAAGATAGATAAATTTTCCGTGGCCTTGTATACGCTGTACAGAAAATTCGATTGCGCTGAAGAAACTTCGGCGTAATTTTTTTTTTTTTTTTTTTTTTTTTTTTTGTGTCCACACGATTTTGCTAGGTCCAAAGATTATCCAGCTGGAAATATGCACCAGCGTCTGTCTACTGAAGGACAAAGGGGCATGGGGCTACCACCATCACTCTTTTAGATCCAAGGTCTAGAGAATATAAGGTCTTGTCACGCGCAGCTTAAACTAGGGTAAAGGATTAAACGGCTAGGTGCGTGCACAATAACCACAGTCAGGCCCCTTAACCTGAAGCAATCATGCCTTTACTTTCTCTTTTTTTTTATTTTTATAAATACTCTAAGCTATTCGATAATTAAATTAATAGTCAGATGAAGGTTCTTCATTCTACGATGTTAAAAAGAATAATCATAATAGATCATTAAAACGTTTTCGCCAAATAACATTGAAATTATAGAAAACCTACCTTTCTTGTCTTCGTTTTTTTTTCTGTTATTAAATACTATTATGTTTCCGAAGGAAAATAATAGTCAGAATAAAAGCTGTGTTTAATATATTAAATAATCATGAGCGAGTTCTAAAGAACATTCTAAACAATAATATAAATATATTTCTAAATTATACACATTTAACAGATTTCCATAAAATCACATTTTGTACATATATAACTATGTCGCTAACTTTTTCAATCTATTTACCGCTTTTCTGGAACTGCTAATGTGTCTGTTCAAATCTCGAATTCTAAAAACTGTAAGGAATGGAACAAAATATTTCGACCTCTAAAGTTATTTGGATGTGACTGCTAATTATATCCGCTCATTTAATTATCGCTCCTTTTAAGGCTGTTAAAGCATCCCCCCCCCCCCCCCACCATGGTGATAATCAAACATCTTATCCATACATTTCAGATGATCAAGAAACACTAGGTTTCATTTGTTTGCCCTCACTAAAGCTTATGGCACCAATCTTGGTGTCATCTTTCTTTGTTACTTTTGCTCCTAAATGTTCCGTTTAGGAAACTTGCGAGCAATGAACCCGCCAACATATCGCAAACCCTATTCTTCTTCTTCTATGGCATCTTCCCATGTTTGTTCTTCAACTTCCTGGTCTTTGAAGTCATCACTTTGATCATCCTTATTAAATTCTGGTAAGCAAAATAAAATTGCTGATAAACTGGGTTCTTTCTGAAAGGAATTTCCTTCGTCTTCGAACGATGTGTCTTGCTTGTCAGGGATGTGGGAAAATGAGGAGGATGTTACATTTTCACTGTTGCAGTTTTAAACATTGCTCTTTGAGCTTACGAGTGTGCTGTCTTTTCCCAAAAGGTGGGCTCTGAGACGATGTTTAAATGCAACTGGTGATGGGTGCTGATCATACGCTCCCATTTGACTTTTACAACCAAAAAAGTGCCCCAACCCAACCTGATTTAGTCTTTAATTTAGAGTATACGACATGCCAAGATTTTATTTGGCCATTTACAGCAAGTTAGACAAAGGATAGAGCACTGTACTTTTCATCACTTTCATTTCTCTAGCGGTTCAATTCATGTCTTGAAAGATTATGTCTTGCATTTACAGGTTTAGTCACGTAGGCATTTCTTGATGATTTTCTCTGTTGGCAGTCGAGAATAAAACGGATCAAACTATCTATCAACAAGCCGAATGAAATGGCTTGTAATTTTCCAGCCCTTCTCTTTAAATATCCTTGTTGCCGAAATGATAAAAAAAATTTATAGGTACTTTTGGACAGCAGTTGCACGGCAAGTTTAACTTTTATTCGTTGCATACCTAAAATAACATTTATGTGTTTTTCGGAAAGTTTCTAAGCTGTCCGAAAGATCACTTTATTCCTCTTTATTAGCTCTCTAACCATTGTGAGCATACGTACTACGTACAGTTGCCCTAAAGTCAAGTGTTCCTTTACCCCATCCCCTTATGTTTCACGAAAATGGTCTGGTAACAACGCAATGAAGCCTGTTTGTCTTGTAACGACAAATGTGAATGGTCGAGATATTGGATGCCAATGATCATATTTTCTAATCACTACTGTGGACAATGTGTTAATGATATTAATGATATAAGAATAATAGTTTACATTACCAGTAAAATAAGTTGTTAAATAAATAGAAAAATCGTATAGTAACAGTAATAAAAATAACAATGGTGAAAATCATATTCAGTTCTTGCTAACCATAATCGTCAACCTTTGTCCCATTCAAGTGTGGCTGCTGCAGGCATTTTCTGGGATCCTACTTTTGTTCCTGGTAGATCATTATTTAGTGTCAATTTCACGCCCTCACCGATATAGCTGTGTCTTCGTGGACAGCGACAGAGCGATATCGGTGAGGGTGTGACAAGTTATTGAAGTCAAACTAACCGTTTCAAATATCTCGTTCAATATTTAAAATTTCCCTCCACATGTGACCTAACAAAACATCACGAAGAAATCATCAATTGTATTTCCATTTTTATGAAAGAAAACTCCACGATGATCATTCACAGAATAGTGAGGTTCAGATGAGATCATGACTACTATGGTGGTAGTTCGAGAATTCATCAGTTGTCAAAGACCAACTTGACAACGGATTTACGCTAGGGAATGTAATTAAGTGCTTTGTAAGGTATTTCACTTTTAATACTGAATATTTATATGTATACAGTTAGCAATTTGACCTTGCAACCAGATGCACCTTAGATGGGTAGGTACATAGAAATAGGAGATGGATTGAATTGCTTTTGCTTTCAGTATTCGTCAGGTTTGATTTTATTTCTTTACATTTAACTTAAATGACTCAATTTTCCCTCTCATTGGAGTAAGTTTTACATGAATTCTCGGCTATAAGGAACCATTCAAATTCATGTAAAACTGACGTTATGTATAATAATTTCAAAATACTCTGTCAAACTGCTGATTGTCTTTCGCTCCTTCTTTTAGAATCTTTTTACATCAAGAAACTGTCTCCTACCTTAAACAACCAAACTACCTCCACACCATTACATATTGCCTAACTGCCTATTACACATTCTCTCTCTCTCTCTCTCTCTCTCTCTCTCTCTCTCTCTCTCTCTCTCTCTCTCTCTCTCTCTCTCCCCACCCCCCTTTTTTTTATTCCTCTAACATCGCCTTTTGACTATGCGGTTTTCCATCAGTTATTTATTTTTTGTTTTGCTTTTGGATCTGTTATTTTACTAAGTTATTCAGTGTTTTAATTCACTTTTACCTTAGTCACTTTGTAGTTTTTATTTTTCATTTAGCTTAATGACAAACTATATTTCTTATGATTATTATGTCATTTTAGCATACTTTTAAATATTGTAAAAATTAATTCTATTTATAGCCCTGAAGATGGGAAAGGATTCCCGAAACGTAGGTGTAAATAAAAAGAAGAAATGATCTCCAGTCTTTCGCTCGCCTCTTCCTTAATTATATATATATATATATATAGAATATTTAATTAATAATATAATATATAATACATACATCAATATATCTATATATATATTATATATATTATATATATATATATATATAATATATATATATATATATTATATATATATGATATATATATATACTGATCATTGCTGGAGACCTTGAACAGACATCAACACCAATAATGAAAGAACATTTCATCTTCAGAGATTATGATTTGAAAGTATTTTCCATTCACAATGTTGCCAAACATACAAACATGCATATCTATATAAAGACATATATATAATATATAGATATAAATATATGAATTAATATAGTATATAAATATAAAAATATAATAATATAATATTATAATATATATATATATATATATATATATATATATATACATATTTGCTTTTATTTTTTCCACTGCTTTATAAAAATGGTGCCACTCCAGTTGCCGGAAATAAGCTTCCTATATCAAAGTGCGTCTCTGGTCCCAAGGCCGGATAAAATAGGAGGATATGTTCTTATGGTAATCATTTGCCTTGTAAAATACCAGGCTCTTGCTATAGCTTGTAACAAACCTTAACAGACAGGTGAAAGCTGCCGTTAAGGGTTGCTGACAGGTGTGAATTTCGAGTACACATTTTGTAACTTGCAACAAGCCTTAGCCAACAGACAGCAAGTGGCTACACAGGATTACTGAAACCTACAAAAGGCATTACCAGACAGGTACAAGCAGCAAATGAGCATAGTGTGTTGGTCTGTAGCCCGGAATGAAGCCGTAGGACCAGCCTCTTGAAGGATGGAAGGCAAAATTGCAAGGAAAACGGATAAAGGAAGACAATTCCAAAACTTAGGTTAAAAAGAGTCACTAAGGATTATCTCTTTTCATGAGTAAACGTAAGAACAAGTGACTCGGTGTCTGTCAAGAATCAGCCTGTGGACTGATAAGTTTCAAGAGCTGATAAAGTTTTAAGTGTTCTAGAAGAGTCTTATAAGTTTTATGTGTTGTTAGGTGCCTCAGATAAGTTTTATGTGCTCTAAGGTCACTAATGTTTTAAGTGCTATAAGGTATCTTTGATAAGTATTAAGTGTTCTAAGAGTTCTTTGAAAATTCTCTGTGTCCTAAGGTTCTCAGATAATTTTCAAGTGTTCTAAACTTGTCTATGAAAAGTTTTAAGTGTTTTTAATGCGTCTCTGACAAATTTTATGTCTTCTCAAAGAGTCTTTAATAAGTTACAAGGGTCCGAAATGCGTCTAAAACATTTTATGCCTTCTCAAAGTGACTTTCATGAATTTTAAGCATCCAAAATGCGTCTGGGACAAATTCTATGTCTTTCTCAAAGAGTCTATAATAAATCTTAAGTCTTCTCAGAGTGTCTATAATAAATTTTAAAAATCTCTGATAGGGTTTAAATGCTCTCAGTCTCTGAAAACGTTAAATAAAAAAAGTAGTCCACATGCTACTGCCAATTGCTGCCTAATCCAAAAGAGAACACCAGAGTCTTTATCTGTCATGTACCCCTAAATTGCCACATCCCTAAATTTAAGGAAATCAAAAGGACATACGAGATTTTAGAAACAACTTAGCGCTATGAAACAAACGATACGACTAGATTACTAATTAACTAAATAAATAAATAAATTAATTAATAGATAGATAAATAAATGAATAAATAAATAGTTTTACTGATTACCGTCAACAAAGACCTCCACAAATACACTGATGAAACTTCAGGACGTTATCCAGTCGAAAACCTTCTCCCAGCAAAAGGGCCCAGAAAATAATTTCGCAGTCAGGAGACGCAAAAAAAATAAAAAAAAAAATAAAAAAATAAAATAAAAAAAAATTCAAAAGAGGAAAGGAAACACGGGGAAAAGGAAAAAAGAATGCTGGTCTCATCCCTGGCCTTGGGTGATGCAGAACCACCACCGGAGGACGTGTGACGTCACCTTCAAATCCTTCCCAACAGAGAAAAGAATTTCCTTTGCACGCGAGGCTTCTTGCTTGCAGCAGCCGCAAGCAAAGAAATGACGCTCCTCTCCCAGAGATGATAGTTCTGTGGACTGCATTCGTGCCCTGAGTCCTGGTAATGAGTCTAACCCGCCTAAATGGTTCGGGCCACACACTAATCCCAGAAAAACTAGCCAGGGTATTTCAGTAAATAGTTAAGCAGGTAAAAAAAAAAAGACTGCTTGAAGTGAACATAAAGAATTATGACAGATCTTCTAGTTACATACTTTATAATTGGCAGAATCTTGGCTACAAAATAAAACTGTTTGTACATTTTATAATTAACTAAGATAACACCAAACTAAAAAAACCAATTAAATCATATGAAGGAAAGACAGAATAACAGCTGTGGATGAATATATCCCTCTTTCGAAAATACCTACGTCATTTGCAACCAGACTTCAAATATGTAACTAGACACAACAAGAACAGCTTTCTGCTGATAGTTCCTCGAAAAATAAACTATGAAACGTATCAAGGATATACTAGGATCCAGCTACAAAGTGTATATAAGCGTCTTATTATACAGTATTCAAAGGCAACACTAAAATCACTTCGAACCAGACTTGACTCATATCCTTCCCCTGGACTGTCTCGGATGTATCTAGTTTTGCCTGCGACACAATCATGGCACATCACCACACACACACACACACACACACACACAGTATTTTGGGTAATGGGTAAAAGAGGTACTTACAAAATAATTCTAACTTGAAATAAATAATAATTTATTATTACCCATAATGAGTACACCAAAACAGCCAATACTATGAACATAAAAAAATCATTAAGCTAATATGTAAAAAAATGAAAGGCTAGGAAAACATAATAAAAAATTAAAGCTACAAGGTAAATGACGAAACACAAACAAACACAAACATGACACCAAATATTATGGGAAAAAAGATTCCACTCACGTACACGAGAACCCATCTGCAACCCTGAAATCAACCCCTCCACCCCTCCCCTCCCTCCACACATCCCAGATTATTCCCCCCCACACTGCCCCCCCATCCTACATAAAAAAATGAAAAATAAATCGTTGCGTCCTTGTTCCTGACACTGACATTGAAGAAGTTTTAAAGTCTGCCAGAAGAAGAAGAAGAAATTCCAAAGTCTGATCTCAGTCTAGGTGACTACGCTCTTGTCGGCTGTGATATCCTGGTGTCTTGGTCATGAGTATTCATATCTGCTTTGGTCAGAAATCGTGAGGCTGAGGGAAATAACTTGAATTAAGAAACCAGAACTGGATGTCTATTATCATATTATTAATATTATCCACAAAAAGCTTATATGCTCTCGGGAGAGGCTTAAGAGACTACAAAGAACGCGAAGAGATTACTCGTGTGTGGCGATAAATAGGTAAAGAAAATGCGCCGAAGTTTCTTGGTGCTATCGAGTTTTCTGTACAGCGTATAATGCTTTATGAAACTCTCAGCCAAGGCCCGTGTAGCTTTCACCCACGGGTCGCTGGTGGCCTGTACTTTTGGCATCAATAGCAGTGCCAGATGCGCGATCATTGCTAACTTAACCTTAAATAACAAAGAAAAAACTACTGAGGCTAGATGGATGCAATTTGGTATGTTTGATGAGTGAAGGTTGGATGATCAACATACTTATTTGTAGCCCTCTAACTTCAGTAGTTTTTCAGATCTGAAGGCGGACAGGAAAAGTGAGGACGGACATACAAATTACACACACACACACACACACACACACACACACACATATATATATATATATATATATATATATATATATATATATATATATATATATATACTATATATATAGTATATGTATATATACATATATGCATATATATATATATATATATATATATATATATATATATATATATACGCATTAATCATTAGAACTAAATAAAATCTGTAAATGTGTCGAGTAATAAATGGGATTCTTTCGCAGCTGATCTGCTGAATTATATTAATGTTTTTAAGGTTGCTATTCTTATAAACAATCCTAACTCTACTTAAATAATAGCATTTACATTATTTGTCTTAAAAAATAACGAAAATTATTTCTATTTCGTATATGAACTTTTCTTTGTAAAATAGCATTTCGGTTCTAGTAATCAAATCCTTAAATACGACAGTTGTATTTGACAACGATTTTCCATTTCTAAAAACTTCTCTCTCTCTCTCTCTCTCTCAATCTCTCGTCTCTCTCTCTCTCTCTCCTCTCACTCTATCTCTCTTTATATTATATATATATTGTATATATATATATATATATATATATATATATATATATATATATATTGATATATATATAGTAGTAGTAGTGAGCCGTATTTTGAATATGACATTTTTCAATCTCACCTTTCAGTTTACTGATTTTTTTTTCGTAAAGTGTGACTTTCTGTCAGTTGAGCAGTCGTTTTTATCTTTGCGCTTTTTCGTTCTTGGTTTATTTTATCATGTGAATAAGGACGGTAAACAGATCGTAACAGTTGTTACCTGAAAATTTTGCCTGTTTATTTATTATTATTATTATTATTATTATTATTATTAATTATTATTATTATTATTATTATTAAATTATTATTATTATTATTATTATTATTATTATTATTATGTAAATGAAAATACAATTTATATTTTGATTCAACGAAATTCCTTATCAGAAAATAAACAAATGTTATAAAGTTATATGCAATATATATATATATATATATATATATAATATATATATATATATATATATATATATATATATATATATATAGTATATATATGCATATAACTTTATAACATTTGTTTATTTTCTGATAAGGAATTTCGTTGAATCAAAATATAAATTGGTATTTTCATTTACATAATAATAATAATAATAATAATAATAATAATAATAATAATAATAATAAATACAGGCAAAATTTTCAGGTAACAACTGTTACGATCTGTTTACCGTCCTTATTCACATGATAAAATAAACCAAGAACGAAAAAGCGCAAAGATAAAAACGATTGCTCAACTGACAGAAAGTCACACTTCACGAAAAAAAATCAGTAAACTGAAAGGTGAGATTGAAAAAAGTCATATTCAAAAGACGGCTCACTACTGGACAACCGATGTTTATACAATCTGTCTTATTACCGTAATGTGGCTTAATTCTTGTGGATGCACAAAAATGCGAGTCGAAGTGAAAAATGCAATTCGAAATATAATAAAATAAAAATTCATGGGAATGATTACTACTTAGGTATGCATTGAAATCTCTTGCAGGCTAAGGCCTCCTCCCTTATATTTTAAGGATGATCACTATTGATGGACGCATTGAAATTTCCACTTTTATTTTTTCGGGATATTTTTCCTTTTATCTTTCTTGCTTTAAATAGTACAGCTCACAATCCTTATGGACAGAATCAACCGACTATAAACCCAAGACGGCTCCAAAGGGAAATCAATCTGCAGAAAGAGACAATTTATAGTAAAAGGTGACGAATGAATGAATGTGAGGGAATAAAGAATAAAACTGATACACCTGATTTCAAGTAATCTATGCTTTGCCTTAGAGGGGTAAGAGATCGGTTGGTAGCATTAACGAGTTTGGCCTTCAGGGTGTTTGCCACGATGCCAAGATTTGCCCAATGTCAAGGTCAACGTGGGATTCAGTTGGCGTCTTTCGCCCACGAGAGTTCTTCACAATATTTTTCCGTATCCTTGATTAATTTGAGAACTATTTAATTGTTCCAATAGATGTGATTGAATGCTGAGATAATAAGATAAATTAGATCTACTGTAAACAATAAATTATAGTTATTTTTTGTTCTGCTGAAACCAGTTGTAGATTTTTCTTGATAGCTTGAACATTTTACGCTGGTGAATGTTGCTGTTGAAACAACAATAAGAAATCGTCACAAGATAAAAGAAAAAAAAATCCTTTTTTAGCACTTGAAGCTCCACTCAGAAACCAAAACCCGAGACTAAAGAAAGACAAACAAGATACTAACTACAAATTCGAAGGGGGTAAAAAAAAAAGTTTAATGATCCCCTTTTTCAGCACCACAACTATCACTTCTGGAGAACCACTTTCTTAATTCCCGAAGGTACGAACGACTTCTGAAACTGACCTCACGAGTGGTGCTCACTGGATCCCTGCCGAAAGAACGAGAAACGCGAGGGGGGTTAGCACTCCACGACAGCCTCGCACTGACTGGTTTCCGACCGCTCGGTAACCTCTGGTTTTACTCGGCGACCGACTGAGATTCCAGAGGAGGGGGGAATAGCAAAACAGACGCCAGTAGATGGAAGGATGCGCTTGGGAAAGATAGAAAGATGGCCAGATAGGGATGGGGGAATAGACAAGCGAGAGAAAAGAAGGGACTGCATGAAAGAGGAGAATAATTAAAGATTCCTCCTGATTGAGTTTCTAAAGGTGTTGAAGATTGAAGATGAAATAAATACCAAACCGTAGTTACCTAACATGATAAGAATAACATATATTAGGTTGGAAAGAAGAATAAGAGGAGGTAGCATCAATACCTCCTTAGTACTAAGTGTGTGTGTGTATATATATATATATATATATATATATATCTATATATATATATATATATATATATATATATATATATATATATATATATATATATATATATATTCGACTCATTGTTTTATTCCTTTCTCTGGCTCTACGACTGTGTATGTATATATATATATATATATATTATATATATATATATATATATATATATATATATAGATATATATATATATAGATATATATAGATGATATATATATAGATATAGATAGTAGATAGATAGATAGATAGATAGATATGCATTATGTATGTATACGTATAAGATGTGGTGAAAAATAACTAATATTTCGAGATGACTTTACTATGGCTTACTTTAATCCATCGAGAGAGAGAGAGAGAGAGAGAGAGAGAGAGAGAGAGAGAGAGAGAGAGAGGGGGGGGGGGGGGGGGGGCGGGGGGTGGCGGCGGGCGGATAACGACTGACATTCAAACTGATACGAGTTTATTTAATGCCTTGAGCAAAACGTGTAATCCACCATAAATTTTTTTATGCGAGTGAGTGTGTGTGCATGAGATTGTGTACGAGAGAGAGAGAGAGAGAGAGAGAGAGAGAGAGAGAGAGAGAGAGAGGCCATAGGAAGCGTAGTTTATGTTAATTTAGATACCTGCAAGAGCATGCTTTTCCGTTAAGTTCTTTTAGAGAGAGAGAGAGAGAGAATTTCGGAATTCAAGGCAGCAATAAATGCAACACATAAGAGTGATAATTGCTTGTAAGTTCAGAAAAATAATTCTTGAGTAGCCTATTCCCTTTAAGAAGTTCAGATCTACAAAATGAAATTTCACTTAACACAGCAAACTATTGAGATGGAGCATCTTTGCCCTTCTAAAGCAGTTCTTAAACACTACATACGTGTCCCCAGCGGATCTCAGACTGACTTGTCTTTTCTAAACGGTATGTTTGAAACTGCACTCCTGTAAAGAACTAGCATTTGTTTATATTTCTTATAAAAAATGTTATTAGACATTTCTGCCGAAATTTTATAAAATAAAATAAAATTCTACATTTCTACAGTATTTTTATTCTCTTCCTTCAAAACTAAAAAAGTTATCGTCCTCTACACTCGTAGAGTTAGGTTAGGTTAGCGTATGTTAATTAAGTTAGGCTTCAGGAGGCGGTCTGATATCAGTTTATCATATTTCATTGTCCTTTTTAAGTTTTCTTAAACTAGTGAGGCTAAAGGGCTGCAAATTGGCATGTTGATCATCTACCCTCCAATCAATGAACATGCCAAATTGCTGCCCTCTAGCCTCAGTACTTTTTATTTTTATTCAATATCAAAGTTAGCCATAATCATACCTCTGGCAACGATAAACGCCAGGCCACAACCGGGCCGTGGTTAAAGTTTCATACAGCATTATACCGGGATCACCGAAAGTTAGATCTATTTTCGGTGCTCTTGATTATACGATGTACAGAAAATTCGTTTGCGCCGAAGAAACTTCAGCGCATTTTGAATCAATGATATTTTTGAGTAACAGCGCTATGCTTAAGTGGACATAGAAACATTTCTGAAATGATGATCAAACGCTTACATGAAAGAGAGAAAATACGTTGCTAAGATTTTGTCACTCAGAAAAAGACAATTTAAACACTTCATCATCATGTGCTGTGATTTCTTTACGTTACAGTTCTTCCCACTTACTGCCAGGACGTGGATATCTCTCTCTCTCTCTCTCCTCTCTCTCTCTCTCTCTCTCTCTCCTCTCTCTCTTTCTCTCTCTCTCTCTTTCTGCTTCTGTTGTATCTTACTCCTATAACCCTTCATCCTTTATGATTTCTTATATTTATTTTTCATTTGCTTTATTTTCCTTCGGTCCTGGGCAATATAACGAGATACGGAAACCTTTCTCATATCCTTTGGCTTTAAAAAAGATATTTTTTACAACAGAAGACAACCATAAATCATAGATTATAACCATACATACCTCCAGAGCTCCAATGGACAACCAGTTACCTTTGGTAAGTGAAACTGGTAGAAGATGAGGGATGCAAAGCAAGGTAAACCGCAAATGTATTTTGTGGATCGGTTTCTAAGATGGCATTTGAGTCACTGGGAATCAGCTGGGTCTAGGAAAGAGGCTCTATTGATTTAACCTTTCCCAGCCAAATAAGACTATACGTTTAATACTATGCATACAAGTTTTACTGGCCCTTAAGTGCCATCGGTCTATCTGAAGGAATG
>NC_061095.1:47975931-47978431 GCF_015104395.2 Macrobrachium nipponense | reverse complement strand
TTATTATTATTATTATTATTATTATTATTATTATTATTAAAAAAATCCTCATAGTAGCACGAGTCTTCAAATGGAGAAGGACAAATCCAACAGTTTATGTAAATGGTACATATATATTAAATAAAAAACAGCAAGGATAGCTTTCGGAACGGAATCGTTCGGTTCCCCTTATCAATCTGAGCATTGATAAGGGGAACCGAACAGATTCCCGAAAGCTATCCTTGCTTTTTTTGTTTTTTTTTAAATTTATATATATGTACATTTACATAACTGTGGATTGTGCTTCTCCATTATTATTATTAGTACTTATATATTATTATTATTTTATTATTATTATTATTAGTATATATTATATTATTATTATTATTATGGACTGTCTAGAAAGCGTGTATTTTGGTCAATAATGTCTTCAACAAAAGTGTTAGGGGCAGATTTGTATGCATGTATGTATACATACATATATGTGAATATAATATACATATGTATAAGTAAGTATACAGCCTCTTCACTTATAATTAAGTAATTATTTTCTCAAATGCACACACACACACACAAACACACAATATATATATATATATATATATATATATATATATATATATATATATATATATATATATATATATTGTGAGAGAGAGAGAGAGAGAGAGAGAGCGAGAGGGAAGGGGCGACTAATGAGTTCATGTGTGCCTAAGAGAGAGAAAGACTAATGGAATCCAGACTGATTACGAATCTGGGCACGATAATACGATATCTGCTCGGCTGGCAAACCTCCAGTTCCCGTAATTGCTCACCTGCATACCCTCCTCGCCTGGGCATCAAATACCCTCTTCCCGCGGGCGAGGTGAATGTCACGCCTGCGGTCGGCTGCGGTCAAGAGTGAGGCACTTTGCGGTCGACTACGGTTGGCTGCATACCCATCGCGAGTCAGACGAGAAGAGCCATGGAAGAATGGTCTCTTTCTCTCTCTCTCTCTCTCTGTCTTGAAGTCGAGAAGCATTACAACGGTGCTTTCTTTAGCCGTTTCCTCTTAATGATGAGAAACACTACCGAGGACCCTCTCTCGTGATGTCTGAACGCTAATGTGCGCTGGATTCGTGATGATTCGAAGGTCTCCCTTTCAGGAGTAAGAACTCCCGTGATTCGGTCTTTGGTGAATCATACCAAAAGCTCTTGATTCGCGAGTATTATACGCGTTTTCCACTGAGGACTTCAAATACGAATTTGGTTGTGTATATTTTCCGCTTCACATCATTCGAATGTAAATTGCACATAGAGGGAGCTGATGTTCAGCCCTATACTATAACTATATCAGACAATGTTAGGATTTATGTCAGTTCGCACGTACTACATATTACATCTAACTGAAATATCCTAAGTAAATCAAAATACACCCATTCGCAATCTAATAACGTGATGTTATTCATCTTTAAGGTTACATTCATATTGGTTCCTCTTAATGATTACTGATTTTAGCTCTTATTTACTATTCGTGTATTGAAGATTACTGAAGGAATTCGCTTTGTACCGTACCAATATATACGGAGTTACCAGGTAGTATATACGTCGTAGGACATTGAGGGTCATTTGTTGAAGAGACGGTCTAATGCTTCAGTTAGAGGATTGATGCTGACATTTGTGTATTGAAGGTAAGAAAGGCTCTTTTAATAGATGCTCTGAGCTGATTCATAATTGTTAAGAAAGGCTTCTAATGCTTCTTTCGGATGCTCGTAGCTAATGCTCCTATGTTTAAGACGGGCTGCGATGTTCATTTCAAATGCACGGAGCTGATACGCCAACGTTAACAAGAATATGTAATGTTTATTGCAAATGCTTCGAGCTGATGCTCTTGTGTTGATGAGAGTCTGTAATGCTCCTTTCAAATGCTGAAATCCTCCTGCAGACACCAGAATTACTTCACTTTATTGCACTTGGATCATAGGATTTGTAGTGACAAGCGTATCCAAAATATGGGAAGAATTCGAGAGTGTTACAATTTTATATATATATATATATATATATATATATATATATATATATATATATATATATATATACAGACATATACACATACAAATATATATACATGTGCTACTTATAGTACTTTTATGACAATCCGTCTTCAAGACTAAAATCTTGAAGGTACAAATAAAAGTTGGTAATATACTGCTTCTTGAATTCATTCCCAACCCAACAACTGCTTCAGCCATTAACCCTTTGCCTTCTTCAGGTATACAAGAGATGAGTGAATCTACTTTTCAATATATAAGAAAAAATATCAGAACACGTATCGGAAATATTAGAAGTATTGCTTGAAAGTAATTATTATTATTATTATTATTATTATTATTATTATTATTATTATTATTATTATATTATTATTATTATTCATTATTATTATTAATATTATTATTATTATTCAGAGGCTGAACCCTATTCAGATGAAGCAAGCCCACCAAAAGGGCCGCTGACTTGAAGCTCAAGCTTCCAAAGAATATTA
>NC_061095.1:47968431-47970931 GCF_015104395.2 Macrobrachium nipponense | reverse complement strand
ATTCTTTCCTGATCGTGTCCTTCATCTCTTGGTGTTTTATATCCCCTCCTTCCATTATTCCCAGGTATTTGTATCCTGTCTCATATATGTGTTTGATGTTGCTCCCACCTGGTAGCTTTATCCCTTCAGTTCTCGTTACTTTGCCTTTTTGTAAGTTGACTAAGGCGCATTTTTCTATTCCAAACTCCATCCTGATGTCCCCATATACAAAACTTATTATTATTATTATTATTATTATTATTATTTATTATTATTATTATTATTATTATTATTAGATGAACCCTATTCATATGGAACAAGCACACCAAAGGGGCCACTGACTTGAAATTCAAGTTTCCAAAGAATATTATGGTGTTCATTAGGAAGAAGTGAAAGGAGGTAAAGGGAAATACGGAATGAAGAGATCGCTTATTTAAAAAAAAAATATATTGATTAACAAATTAATAAATAAATTTTGAATAATATCATAAACCTGGAGAATTTGAAATTAAGGGAAACAGTTGGTCAAAAATTCACCCAAATTAAAAAAAAAATAATAAAAAATCAAGTAGAGTACAGATGCAATAAAATGTTCTCTTCCAAAAATGGGTCACCTACACACAAGCGACTGTCTTTATATTAATAAATTCTTGCTGTGCCCTTGCTGATATATATATATATATATATATATATATATATATATATATATATATATATATATATATATATATATAATGGGACAGCTATAACAGAGGTCCGCCAGGGTTGGACGAAGGAAGGTCAAAACATGGAGTTCATTACCCATAGACTATTGCTGTTACAACACAAAAAATAAATATAAGATTTGTTGATATAATAACCAAGAAATCATATCTTTAAGAGTTTCAGACGTTATATAATGATATAATAATAATAAAAATAATAAAATCGGGGAGAAAGTATCACTCATCGACGTCGCAATACCATGGGACACCAGAATAGATGAGAAAGAAAGAGAAAAAATGTTTAAGTATCAAGACCTGAAAATAGAAATAAGAAGGCTATGGGATATGCCAGTGGAAATTGTACCCATAATCATAGGAGCACTAGGCACGATCCCAAGATCCCTGAAAAGGAATCTGGAAAAGCTAGAGGCTGAAGTAGCTCCAGGCCTCATGCAGAAGAGTGTCTTCCTAGAAAAACCGCACATAGTGAGAAAAGTGATGGACCCCTAAGGAGGCAGGATGCAATCCGGAACCCCACACCATAAAAACCACCCAGTCGAATAGGATGACTGTGATAGACCAAAACAAATAATAATAATTGGCCTGACTCCATGCAGATCCAAGCAGAAAAAAATATGGATGTGTTTTCGAATCCGCCAACGGACATCACAATTACTTCATGTTTCTTGCACTTGGATCTCAGGCTGAACGACGTCATAAGCAAACGGTGACGTCACTCAACTTTTCTGGAATGGATTTCCAGCACCAATTCAGACATCATGACCTGGATGACGACATCTGCCTGAGTCTGTATCTCGTCAGGTACAAGGTCAGGGTGGGTCGCCAATTCCACAGATTTGTCCAGTTCTTGAATGTCATAATTGTTTCATCCTCTCTCTCTCTCTCTCTCTGAATGGATGGATGGATGGGCTAATAAGCCTTTGAGACATCCTAGTCCTCGTAACTCTCTCTCTCTCTCTCTCTCTCTCTCTCTCTCTCTCTCTATCTCTGTGCTTTTTTCTGTCTGTCTGTCTGGCGCGCTCTCTCTCTCTCTCTCCCTCTCTCTCTGCTTGTGTGTGTGTGTGTCTCTCTCTAGTATATATATATATATATATATATATATATATATATATATATATATATATATATATATATGTGTGTGTGTGTGTGTGTGTGTGTGTGTGTGTGTTGTGTGTGTGTGTGTGTGTGTGTGTGCGTGTAAAACTGGTAAAAATGTTCTGTTACAACAGAATTCCATCAAATAAAAGGAGCCCATAAAAACACCAAAATATAGAGAGAAAAGTACTATATTTCAGAGACTGCTGTCTCTCTCTTCAGGTATATGAATGAGAAAAGTTTACAGAAAAGGTGGTATTTATACCAAGAGATCCATCCACAGGTAAGCCAATTTAGGTCGCCCACGCTGATAATCCTCCTTTGATCTCCTTAAGCATTGGTTGAATGAGAACCTTGTCGATTACATCTGAATCCCATGCTCCTTTTGAGATGTTCATTACCTGCCTCTCTTTTATTAAGGCTGATTCCATTATTTGTCTCTTGTACCGGCAGTTGCTGCTATAAATTATACGTGACAAATTCCAGTTTATTCTATGGTTATGTTCATTTATATGGTCAGTTAGGTATGGACAACAGAACTCAGCTATTTTCAACCATATAAATACCACCTTTTCTGTAAACTTTTCTCATTCATATACCTAAAGAGAGACACAGGAGTCTCTGAAATATAGTACTTTTCTCTCCCTATTTTGGTGTTTTTATAAGCTCCTTTTATTAGATATATATATATATATATATAT
>NC_061095.1:47950931-47963431 GCF_015104395.2 Macrobrachium nipponense | reverse complement strand
GAAAGGACGCTGCAAAGATCCTCAAGTAATACCTACATTGCTCTGCTTGAGGTGCGCTGACGGTACTACATCCATTACGGGGAAGAGAAGACATTGGTCGCTGCTAATTCACGTTTGAACTGGTGAATCATAAACAGACTGCAGCGCCTTCTTAAACTTATATAGAATGCTCATCAAATATAATTTAGAAAATAAAGTTGCCCTTCTGCAAATCCTTGACAAATCTAAAAGTCTATAATAGCAAACAAAGGTAAGTAAAAACGGTCTATTTATACAGGTCCCGTGAGGTCAGAGGTTAACGAGACCGCGTTCTGAAAGGGAGAATTTTGTATGACGGGGATATATAGTATATAATACAATAATGCCGTTTCTTTTGTTGGGCTGATTGCAACACAGGCTTCTAGAAAAGTTGTGCCAAATGATGTCGTTGTCTTCCTGGTCACTCGGCTGAAGCAATTGAATTTGAGATATTCAAAATGGATGCAATTTGTTTTTAGCCGAGTTCTACATAAATTGAGTGTCGTAGAAACAGCATTATTTTCAATGCAACTGCCCTCGGAGAAGACCTCCTCCCAGAGTATTATTATTATTATTATTATTATTATTATTATTATTATTATTATTATTATTTTATTGGAGAAGCAAATCCGCAGTTATGTGAATGTACATATATCTAAAAAATTTAAAACTTTAAGGATAACTTAAAGGGGAACCGAACAGATTCCCGAAAGCTATCCCTAAAGTTTCAAATTTAAATATATGTACATTTACATAACTGTGGATTTGCTTCTCCATTTGAAGACTCGTGCTACTATGAGGAATTTATTATTATTATTATTTTTATTATTATTATTATTATCATTATTACTAATGTTGGTTTTATTGAAAATAACGGGAAAAAACGGTATTTGTGCCAAATTGAATATATCATACAGAATGCAGTGCAAACTGGATCTTAAGTCTAATAGACAGAATATACTAAATAACTCATTCTGGATTCCTGCTCAGCGTCAGGGGCTCTCTCTCTCTCTCTCTCCTCGCTCTCTCTCTCTCTCTCTCTCTCGCATCCTCTCTCCTCTCCTATCATTGCAAGGTTTCGTCCTTAAACCCAGAAGGACATCGCCGGGCAGGTGTTGTGGAATTGAACCACTGAGCCAATTAGCCAATCAGAATCCGCCGATAAGGACCCCATGCTGTGCAATAGACTATATTTACAGTAGGACTCCTGTAAGGACTTCAGTCCCACAACACCTGGCTGACGATGTCCTTCTGGGTTTAAAGGCGAAACGTTGTAAGAAGGGGAGAGAGAGAGAGAGAGAGAGGAATCCAGAATGTCATTTAGTATATTCTGTTTATTAGGCTTAAGATTCAATTTGACAAATACCACGATTGACACGAATCTCCCATTTGGCGTATTAATAGCAAACTTGAGTACAGATGAAAAGTCAGTCATAAGAAGAATAGAGAAACTTCTATACAAAATAAACGCGGCTGAAATAGCCATTATTTACAATAATACCTCCATTACTATTATTATTATTATTACTATTAAAAGCAAGCCCGCTATAGATGAAATTCGTCTTAGCTGGAGTGATGCGGCTCTCGCGGAGTCAGTGACATTCACCACCAATCCTGGGAGCGAGAAAGAGAGGCCCTCCTATCTTGAGCTACGGAAACCCTTAGTGAGTTTTCGTAATTTCAGCGAAGCCGTAGCCCGAATCCGACCGTCTTCTCACGGTGCTTGCGTCTGAATGATTTGATTACGCGGGGAGAGAGAGAGAGAGAGAGAGAGAGAGAGAGAGAGAGAAACGAAGGCCAGTCTTCCGTTTATACAGTTATCAGATTCTGTAAAACCTAACAATAAAAGGAAACTGCATATGATAGAGAGAGAGAGAGAGCCAGAGAGAGAGAGAGAGAGAGAGAGAGAGAGAGAGAGAGAGAGGTATGTAAATTATTTCATTCCGTTACAAAATGATGAGAGAGAGAGAGAGAGAGAGAGAGAGAGAGAGAGAGAGAGAGAGAGAGAGAGCTACGTTTATTTGAATGTGAATTATTTCACTTCGTAATAAGATGGTGATGCTGTTGATCAGAGAGAGAGAGAGAGAGAGAGAAGAGTTGGGTTGAGGGGGTTGGGGGCGAGATATACGTTCCTCAAAGAAACTAATGTTAAAGAAACGTCTTAATTAATTAAAGCACAACATTGGCCCGAGCTCTGTATGACTTTGAAAGCACCGAACCAGATGCTCGGCAGAATGGCGGTCGAAAATTTTTTTAAAAAGTCAAAAAAGGAGATACTAAGAATCTTTGGGAGATAAATGGATAAAAAATCGAATTCAAAAATAAACGGCAAAATGAACAAGTGAAGACATATGCAAAAAAAAACAATGGAATCAATAATATAGCCATAAAAAATAAACAGAAAAAAATTCAAAAAAAATATATAATTTTTAAAACACGCTTTTATTGAACAAATGAAGACATACAAAAATAAACAATAAAATAACCAATAGGCATAAAAAATAAACAGTAAAAAAAATTAACAAAAATCGATTTTTCTTAAGACGCTTTTATTGAAGTGGACTAAAACGTAAAAAGTCATTTCCTGAGACATACACCAGGATTTTCTCACAATTAATCATGTCTACAAAAATAAAAGGTTGGGCGCCAAACGTGGAGGGAAATGCTACAAGAAGAGAAAGATATGTGTATTTTTTTAATTTCTCCTAGCATTTGCCACCAACGCTTTTATTTTTGTAGACATGATTAATTGTACGAAAATCCTGGTGTCTCTCAAACAATTATTTTCACTTTTTAGTGGATTTTGATAAGAGCGTGTTTTAAGAAAAATTTTTATAATTTTTATTTTAAACTTGTTGGTTTTGACAGAAATTGTAACCGATTTTTGATTGTGGCTAATGAAGTTGAACGTGATATCCAGTCGAGCCAAAGAAGGTTTGAAAAATCAGTAGAGTTATTCACTTATTCTGCCAAGTCAAAGAGGATATGAAAAATCCGAAGACTTTCATACAAGTCCTGAGATACTGGGAGAGGTCACTGTAGGGTCACTAGAGGTCACTGCTGACCTTCTGGTCATGTAAGGTTATAAATTGTCACCGGGATTGAGTAGCCATGGAACGGGTCGAAAATTGAGTTACAAATTCCAACCCAAACAGACGCGAAAGTCAAGTTAAATAAAAGCATGTATTAATAAACAAGTAAAGTTGTAAAGAAAAATACAAGTAAAATAAACAAGGCATAAAAAACACAGAGGACTCACCTGCCAGTCTCATGAAGCACAGAGGAGGGTAGCGACTTCCGCATCCTGGAACTGAATGAAATTGACGTCTGAATAAGCTGTTTGTTTGTTGTTTGCTTGTATGGTGTTTTTACGTTGCATGGAACCAGAGGTTATTCAGCAACGGGACCAACGACTTTACGTGACTTCCGAACCACGTCGAGAGTGAATTTCTATCACCAGAAATACACATCTCTAACATCTCAATGGAATGCCAGTGAATCGAACTTGCGGCCACCGAGGTTGATCCTCGAGTTCCTGACTTATGAATAGCGCCCGTGTAACTGGAAAGAGAGAGAAAGAGTCAATAATCCCTTAGGAGTAAGGTCCTATATAATAGCTACAAACACTGATTGGGGTCCATCTCTGAAAAATAAATATAATTAAGTTACCTGACCTTTGACCTGGAGTTAAGGCATCGAAGGTCAAGGGCAAAGGAGGATTTAACCTTCAGAAGCGACCGTTGGATTTTGAGTGACAGTAGGACAGTATAAAACCAGTTGCAATATTGACCGAGAAGATGCAAATAGGATGTCATACTTGGATTTATTTCAAGTGACTGTTTCTAGTCTATCGCAATAAACACAAGAGGAGGTTATCAGCTTTTCCATGAGGAACAGATGAAAGTATAAAAGTATACATTTGATACTTTCATAGACGAAAATATAAAAACAGATTTTATAATTTTTTAGACAAAAGTATTAAATATAAATTTCCCGCTGAGGGGTTTCATTTTCACACACCACAGACTCATTCGTATGACATCTTGTAGCTTTAGAACGCAAACAAATATCTATACATAAACTTTATCACTTACACAATTGTCCTGTGCATTAATAAAATTAATAACAGGACCTCATTTAAACTGGATGGTATCTAGCCGAGATATTTATTCAGGAAAAGTTACAATTTTTCAGGACTGACTGTCTTCATCGTCTGTTAGCCTTAGAATCTATGTAAATATCTATCTATCCATCTCACCATCTATCTGTCTATCTATCTCTCTATCTACCATTACAGATTCATTATTGTATAATGATAAGTTAAGTATATCGTAGTTTAATCAGACCACTGAGCTGATTAACAACTCTCCTAGGGCTGGCCCGAAGGATTAGATACTTTTTTACGAGGCTAGGAACCAATTCGGTTAACTAGCAACGGGACCTACAGCTTATTGTGGGATCCGAACCACAGTATATCGAAAAATGAATTTCTAATCGCCAGAAATACATTCCTCTGGTTCCAAACTGGCTTAGCAGAGAATCGAACTTCGGTGTATAATGATGAAGATGCTATTTTAGCAAGAGTTTGTTTTGTTCAAAATAGTGAGAAGCAGATGAGGGACTCTTATCATGTGCTTACTCAGTTTACTTGTAGTTATGTTTTGCATTATTTCATAGCTTGTGTTGCCTTGTGACTTTGCATCTCAAATATGTATCTGTGAATATGAAATAAAGATGAACTGAACAGAAATATTATCCATCTATCTAAGGCTCCTTCGAGATTCAATCGCTAATAATCCCTTGTACTGCTGCACCAAGAAGGGCTGAGGCGCTCAGAATGACGAACAAGAATTTGAGCTTCTTACTGTTATGCTATTTGAGTCCCTCTCAGGAATACGACAATGAGAGAGAGAGAGAGAGAGAGAAGAAGTCCAGCTAAGCGCAAACACCTGAGAGTTAAATTACCTCAATCTTAAACCGTAATTCAGCCTGTGTGAATGACCCCTGGCACCGGTAAGTCAAAGGCCATGTGAAAGATAATAGATCTCTCTCTCTCTCTCTCTCTCTCTCTCTCTCTCTCTCTCTCTCTCTCTCTCTCTCTCTGTCTTCTTACTTCTCGCAACGTTTCGGCTGGAATAGTAATAATAATAATAATATAATAATAATAATAATAATAATAATAATAATAATAATAATAATAATAATAACTGTTATGGGACTGTCAAAGCATTTACCTTCACAATAGTATGAGACTTTGCAAACACTTAATAACATTGCAGGTTTCCAAAGCCCCTCAATGCTCTGAAACAGCTTTTCAACCAAATTTTGGAAGGTGGCATTCACCATGCTAAAATTAGGAACACGAATGACCAATCACGGCAATGAACAAAAGACCCCCAATTTTCTCTTTTTCTTTCTATATCTCTTTTCTCCCTCGAAGACTAATGGCTTCATTACACTTTACCTAAAAATGACCAGATTCTGTACCGTCACTCTTACTGGGGCTGAATGAGCGTTGCCTTCTCCTCGCCTGTAATAGATCTCAGAATGGGGTCTATTAAGTCAAATGGGACGGTTTCCTTTCTTCCGCCGCTGGACAATTAGGATGCTGATCATGGAGTGGTGGGGGGGAGTGTTGGTGGGGGGGGGGGGGGGGGAAGGGGGTCGTTGGTCCAGCATTGCAAAGGACCAATTGATTCTAATCGGAGTCTCATGAATGACCAACTGAGAAGCATCGGATAAAAATTGCAAGCAAGTTCAGACTTTCATTTCCCACAACATTATATCCAACTAAAGCCTTCAAATGTAAACTGTACCTACGTACAACATTCTCTGATGCCTACGTACATGCATACACACAGAGATACACATGACTTCGAATCCTACTATAGATACATGACTTGGAATCCTACCACCCGACGTCAGAATTACTTCATATTTCTTGCATTTGTATCTTAGCCTTTTAGTAGTGACATTCGTTAAGAGAGCCTTCCGTTTATTACAGTTACATACATACATGAGCGAAACATATATTGCCTCCACATCCAAAATTTGCACAGGCACATTTATAGACAAAATTAGTCTACTTTCAAAGCATATTTTCGTTTGCTTGCATATTGACATGAATAAATTAATAAATAAATACACACTCACAGGGGCACTGGCTGTATAATACCTCAACGACCGCTATGACGAGATCAGAGTCGTTTCAAATTTCTTTGGAACAATGCTGGTTATCTCAATTTAATACTCTAGCGTGTTTAATAATAATTTTTATTACTGTCAGTATCAATAAATTCAAGATAAGTAAGTAAGAGAAAACTCATAAACATGGAAACCCTTTAAGACCTATCATTAGCCAAATACCAGCACCCACATACCACCTTGCTAAACAACTAAATACTATTCTCACCCCCTACATCCCCAGCACACATAGTTTGAAGTCGTCTGCGGAGTTTCTGCAAACCTTAAGATCCGCGCCCCCTGGAGGCAGTATTGCATCGATGGATGTAGAGTCGCTGTTTACTAACGTTCCTGTAGATGAAACCATCGAAATGATCCTTGAACGTGTCTACAGAGACCCATCCACCGACCCGCTGAATATCCCCGAACACGCCCTTCGCTCTCTGCTGGAAATATGCACCAAGAAGGCTCCCTTCATTAACCACCATGGCCATATGTACTTACAAATCGATGGTGTAGCGATGGGATCCCCCCTCGGGGTCCTGTTTGCGAACTTTTACATGGGCATGGTGGAGGAGCGTGTCTTTAGGAGCATTAGGAAGCCATCTATATACGTAGAGATATTAGATGACACTTTCATCCAAGCAGGAACGAGGGAGGAGATCGAGGAAATACGTCAAGCCTTCCACACCAACAGCCGTTTACGATTTACCATCGAATATAGCCGTGATGGCCGTCTTCCCTTCCTGGACGTCCTGGTTGAACAGAAGGAGGGTGCGTTCGCTACACGGGTTTACACGAAGCCACGAACCTGGGAATGTGTCTGAACGGCGAGAGTGAATGCCCTGAACGCTATAAGGACACCACCATCAGCGCCTACGTCAGGAGAGCTCTTTCCCATTGTTCAACATGGGCAGACACCCATAAGGAGATGGAACGTGCAGCCCAGGTCCTAGTAAAAAACGGACACACCAACCGAAGCATCCAGAACGTCTTCAGGGAAGAGCATGGAAGAATGGTACCTACAGGAACCCCGCCCAGACCCCCAGCAGAAAATTAATTTTTTCTACAAGGGCACCTTCCATCGGCGGTATAAAGAAGACGAGCGAGCCCTACGGGAAATAATCAGGAATCACGTTTCTCCGACCGACACCAACAAGCAGATCAACTTGATCATATTTTATACAAGTAAAAAAAACATGCAGTCTTATTATGAAAAATAACCCCGCACCGTTGCAGGATCCCTTGAAGAGGACGAACGTCATTTACAGATACACGTGCCCAATCCGAGGATGCCTCGGAACTTACATCGGGATGACGTCAATGCGCCTCTCCAAGAGGATCTCCTGTCACGCGCAGGAAGGAGCGGTATTTATCATGCAAGGACTGCCCATAATAAAAGAATCCGACGCAGCGACATCGTCGGTAACTTCGAGGTTATCGACCAGGCACCCGATCTACGTCGTTTGCGAATCTTAGAAGCGCTGCACATCGGGAGGGAGAAGCCCAGTTTAAACATCACACAGGAGACCTTCCTCCTCCCCACCGCCGTCAGGAGAGCAGCAGACACCGCCCCACAACGACCATCGCACCAGAGGGATCCTGAGGATGATAGAAGCATTAGCTCTCATCCTGAGGACGTCCCTAGTAACCCTGAGGGTGATCGCAGCTCAAGCTCTCGCCCTGAGGACGACCTGGTAGCACGCCCTTCGAGGGGACCTCCACCATCACCAATAAGGATGAGGCTCCGCCCACGAAGAGGACAGCCAACCAGCAACGGGCCCCCTGATGACATCGCTCGTGACGTCACAGGTATTGCCCAATGAAAAGTGAGGTACCCGTTTCTTCAAGCCAACCGAATGCAATAAATAGCGTGAATACATCTGACACAGACCATTGCACTCAGCGATCCGTCCCGAAGATGGCCAAACGAGGTGGCCGAAACATGTAGACGCCTTGAAAACCAGAGAAAAGAAGAAATAACAAGAAATACCGGATAGACCCCTGACGACTACGGGCCTGTTCCCGATCTACGAAACCCACCTGTATACCTGTTGACGACCCCAGCCTGTCCCTGATAACCAGTTTTGCTTTTGATAACACCAGCCCGCCCGAAATTTCCGTTGACGACCTACAGCACGATGAACATTGGACAGCTGCTTTATAATACCAGCGTGCCAGAAAGAAAAATCATAAGGAGAATTGAAAGAATATTGTACAAAATCAATTCTGTGAATTCTGCCATTATTTTCAAAAAATAAAATAATAATATAATAATAATAATAATAATAATAATCCAAAGAAACCTCATAATCACATGAGTCAATAAAATGGAAAGTAAATCCACACCAGTATGCCCGTTTGATCTTGTTACTACTTTGATAGCAAAATCAAGCAGGCATACCACAGTGGATTTATTTTCCAATAATAATAATAATAATAATAATAATAATAATAATAATAATAATAATAATAATAATAATAATAATAATAATAATAATAATAATAATAATAATAATAATAAATTAATTTCATAATAAACAAACAAATGTACAGAACAAAATACAATTATCACAGCCGAAGTGGGAATCCAACCCTCTGTGTATTGATTACCAATAAACAGGAAAATATTGGGGGAAAAAAAAGTCATACAATTAGACCTAAGAAGCATCTGTAAAAAGGCCCAATAAAAACTATATTATCCTCCATCAACATAATAGTAGAGGTACTGCACTTATCATTCCAGATAAAGAACAAGAAAAAAGAATAAACACTATCACATATCAATAGACTATTCTGTGCCATTCGTTGTGCAACGTCAGTAGTAAAGACGCATCAGTGTCTTTTGGCAATCGTATCCAAACATTATTTGATTTCTCCAAACTCTGTTTTAAAATAAATAATGCAACTCGTCTTGAGGCTTCATTGATTTTATTGAGAATATTGAAGGTTTAATCTTTGAATTACATGACAGAAAGAAAAAGAGACAGTCAAATTTTGGCAACAGAAGAGGAAAAGCATGACTAAAAGCTTTTACCCTTTCTTTCGTACAATAGAAGAAGAATAAACATGGAATTTAGGCCAACGGCCAAGTGCCAGGACGTATGAGGTCATTCAGCGCTGAATCAGTTGTTAGGAGAAGGAAGAGAACACAAATGCAGGCACAGTAAAAGGAATGAAAGGGGTTGCAGCTAGGGGTCGATAGGACGCTGCAAAGACCCTTAAGTAATGCCTGCAGTGCACCGCATGTGCATACGGATGGCGCGATCCTCCCTACGGGGCTTCCTTTTGTAAGGTATGTGGTGGTGGTGCGTGTGAATGGGCTACAAGGAGACTAGAGGGACATCGGAGATAGTATCTACTATATAAAAATAAACTAAAAACGTTGCCCACATAGCATGGCCTTCGGGCAAACGTTTTCTACGATCTTATTACATAATCCAAACGTTTCAGATATGGTAAGTTCGTCTGCGTGGTATAGAAATTAGAGATAAAAACTTGTTTAATTTTTTGTTTTTTTAACGTTTCAAAAAAATCAGGAATACAGAAGTGCTACCGTATAAAATATGTAAAAAAAAAGTATGAAAAATTTATATATAAAAGTATATAAATAAGCAAATGCAATACAAAAATAAAGAACGGTCATATTAATTCCTTGCCAAAGGTCACTGGTACCTGATGACCGAAATTAGACTTGTAATAGTTAGATTTCACGATGTCATTGAATAATACCTCTGGCGCAGCAAAGGGCAAGAACCCAAAGGGCAACAATGTTCAGCATCCCTAAGGGCTGAATCCAAGGGTATCAAATAATTACCCTCCTCAAGGGCCACATCAAAGGGCAATGTCAAATCTTTACTTGTTTGGTCAAGGGCTCATCTCAAAAATACAGATAATTAATTATATATGATATAGATATATATATATATATTATATATATATATATATATATATAGATATATATACTATATATATATATATATATATATATATATAGAGAGAGAGAGAGAGAGAGAGAGAGAGAGAGAGAGAGAGAGAGAGAAATGGAGTGGGGTAAACGTCCTTAATCAATCTGGCAAGGACGATGGACACAGGCGGATCTCTCTCTCTCTCTCTCTCTCTCTCTCTCTCTCTCTCTCTCTCTGGATATCTAATCAATCTAGATGCCGGTGGAATGGACACAAGGTAGTACTCTTACTGAATGTAACCAGCTATTAATCAAAAAATCAAATTGTGTCGGTATGCTTCACGACATTATTTAGATCAATAAAATGCTAAAGTTCTGCAAAATCGTTGTTATTATTATTATTATTATTATTATTATTATTATTATTATTTATATTATTAACAATTGCAAAAAGGCCTTTAAAGATCCATCAATGTAAACATGCATACACACACACACACACACACACACACACACACACACACACATATATATATATATATATATAGATATATATATATTATATATATATATATATATATCTATATATATTATATAATATATCTATATATTTATATACTACATATATATATATATATAATATATATATATATATATAATATATGTGTGTGTGTTGTGATTGTTGTTGGTTGTCTGTACTATATACTAGACATATATATTAATATATATATAGTATATATAAATATATATATATATATATATATATATATATTATACTATATATATATTATATATATATATATTATATATATATATATCATATATATATATATAGACCATATATATATATATATATATATATATATTTAATATAATATATATATAAACATACATATATATATATACATATATATAATCTACATATTATATATATAATATATATATATAGAGAGAGAGAGAGAGAGAGCGAGAGACCGAGAGAGAGAAAGAAGGAGAGAGAGAGAGAGAACTGACTAATTAACAAAAGATTCGATTCAATCCACTGATAACGAACGAATAACGGACAACAGTATATCAGCCGGAGATATGTGATTAATAACTTAAAAAAATAAAAACGCAGTTGCTGAACCGAAACGAAACAAAATAAAAAAATTAATGTAAAGTAACGTTCCTGAAGAAACAAAAAATTATAGATAAGATTAAGAACAACAAAACGAAATCAGAATTTCTTATGGTTGGCTGGACAGAGGGTATTTCAACCTCGGAGTTTCATTTCAATTAAAATCTACTTTTTAGGTCAACCGGTAAAACCCTTTTTTTAAGAAAAAAAATATGAAAAATCTTGAGTGAGAAATGTGTGTGGGTTTGTGTCTGTGTTTGTGTGTGTGTGTATGTCTGTGTGTACAAATATTTAATTATATAAACAGGCATTGCTTTATCTACAAGAGGAATCAGTTTATTGCAGTATATAACAGGAACTCATTGAGGACTGGATGATATCTAGCAGAGATATTCATTCAATAAATGGTTACAAGCTTTCCTTATTGTCAAGGTCTTGTCCTGTCAGCAATTGTATTAATACACGATTCAATTAATATATATATATATATATATATATATATATAATATATATATATATATATATATAATATATATATACATCTTAAAGGCACTACTAACAATATCTTAACATTAATAAGTGGGGTTGATAAACTTAGCTCTTGCCAGTTAGAGACAGATGCAAAACGCTGGCTTCCTCGAAGATGCTGAAATGAAAAAACAAACAGGAAAGCTTACTGGTGCATAATTGGGGTCAGTGACGCATTCCGAAGATCACGATTTTTATGTATGTAGCGTGCATGCCTCTTGTGCACCAATTGGTGAGTGTGTGCGTTTGTAATACACAGAAAAGGACATATAAACTATTGTAAGAGAAGCAAAGGGGGACTCACTGAATTTGATTGATAGTGTGTGGAACACGCCACAGAAGAGGTGTTGCAAGTCTATCGGATAAGGTAACGTAGAGTGAGAAACTTTGAAAAAGTTAACATTTGAAGTGACAATTACTTGAGTTCTAGAGAAAGAGAAGTGAGGTGCGGCACACATTCTTTGTTGATGAACTTTAATATTTTATGGTGTCATAATTATGGTCTCTTTATTTCAGATGGATTCAAAGTCATCTTATGGGTTTTCTCTAGACTAATTTTGATTATTGATAAACTATGAATGTTTGGACACTTAGGGGAAAATGGGGTACTTAATTAAATATGATTTTGAGGGGAATATGATAGTTTAACGTTTCTTTTTTTGTCATGCTTAATTAATTTATTCCATTTTCAAGTTAGCTAATTTTTGGAAATAAAAAGTATATTTTTGTAACAACAAGAGTTTA
>NC_061095.1:47938431-47940931 GCF_015104395.2 Macrobrachium nipponense | reverse complement strand
AGGACACTGGGCACGATCCCAAGATCCCTGAAAAGCAATCTAGAAAAACTAGAGGCTGAAGTAGCTCCAGGACTCATTCAGAAGTGTGATCCTGGAAACAGTGCACATATAGTGAGGAAAGTGATGCTCTCCTAAGGAGGCAGGATGCAACCCGGAACCCCACACTATAAATACCCAGTCGAATTTGAGGACTGTGATAGACCCGCCCCCAACCCCCACACCCAAAAAAAAAATAATAATAATATACCTAATTTCAAAACCCATTTCTGTATCATATATCACAAACAGACTTTCGTCTAAATAATCATTAAGGCAACCATGATTACTGAAACAACTTCTGGGTTTTAGAAGATTTAAGAAAAAGAAAAAAACACTTTAGTAAATTTGTGACACAACTTTGTGACTGAACGTCCTTACAAAGATTACATACCAGTGACC
Organism: Macrobrachium nipponense; assembly: GCF_015104395.2. Classification (NCBI taxonomy): domain Eukaryota; kingdom Metazoa; phylum Arthropoda; class Malacostraca; order Decapoda; family Palaemonidae; genus Macrobrachium; species Macrobrachium nipponense. The sequence continues at coordinate 47,940,493 of NC_061095.1, read as the reverse complement.
TCAAGCTACAGTTGTTTTTGTTATTCAGATAAAATAAAGGAATTCGTATTTTGACATGTAAATAAACCTGCGACCTTACAACATAGGTCAAGGTAGGAAATATTTTGAGGGATTTATTGAATTGAATTGAATTGAATTTAGAATTTTGGCTAAAGGCAGCAATTGCACTATGAATCAAGTGTTAGGAGAGGGATGAGGAAAGTAAGCTGGAAGAGAGAGAATATGAAAGGAGGTACAGTAAAAGGAACGAAAGTGGTTGCAGCTGAGGGCCGAAAGCACGCTGCAATGAACTTCAATTATGCCTACAATGTGTCAAAAGAGGTGCACTGTCGGCACTACTCCCCTATTGGTTGAGAGCTTTATTCACCAATCCCTGAGGTACCTAGTATACTTATGAAGGTCAATGAAAATTATGGAATGAGGTAGAACGGTAATAGCAAAATATCATGAATAACTGCTGTCTAAGGGGAATTAATATTTTTTTTATTTGGCTAAAATCACTTACAAATCTGGTTATATATTTTCATTCTTCACTTATTTGCTTATCAAGGTTAATGAAAATCACGGAATGGGGTAGAATGGTAAGCTGAATGTGACACACAAACTATAGTTTTACATAGATAATACCTAATATTTATGATTTCTAGAATGCAATATATATGTATATATATATATATATATATATATATATATATATATATATGTGTGTGGTGTGTGTGTGTGTGTGTGTATATGTATATATATATATATATATATATATATATATATATATATATATATATATATATATACCCCATTAAATCTCCATAAACTCTGAACCCCCTTCTATCATTCATATACATATATCAATATATATGTATATGTATATATATATATATATATATATATATATATATATATATATATATATATATATATATATATATATAATCTCCATTACTCTGAACCCCCTTCTATCATTCCTCGCACGTTTTGGCTACAGAAAACAAACTTTAAAGTCGAACAAAATCGACTAGCTGGCAACTGAGCGCCGTCTGAGGGGTCTCCCTCTATAAATACCAGCTGTTTGCGATGTTGACGGAAACACATTTCGTAAAGACTCCGTACCGTTAACAGGTCGACGTAACTTCCGCCCAGACTATAGAGTTGTTCAAGAACTTCCATAAGATTGTGTAAGTAGATGATTGTGATCTGTTTCGGTGTAGTAGAATTTTGAGTGTTTATTTTAGGTGGTTTTTTATTGTTATTATTGTTTATTTGGAGGGTTGGATGTGAATAGTTTTCTTGTGGTTGATGCGATGTTCGAATTCTGTTCCTGCATCTGATGCTTTAATATAATATATTATATAATATATTATATTATATATATAATATATATATATATATATAATATATATATAACTTATATATGTGTACATATATGTTTATATATAATTATAATAATTATATATATATCTAATAATATATATTAATATATATATATCACGGAAATAACAAAGTTATACAAAATATAAAAATAAAGAATATGGCCACGAGGCAAATGAAACAAAGGAGTGCAAGATCTTAGGCCTTCTTTTTAGTATGGCATTTATAAGCAAATTGAATGCCACGGCACAAAAGACGATAACGAAGACATAGTTTTGCTTATAGTGATATGTAGTCATTGTGTATGGTTATATATGCTATATATTTATTATATATATATAATATATTTACATATTCGCATATACATACACATGTAGATAAAACATTATTTTGAATGAAAAACCGCATGAATTTATTGCTCACATTCTGTGATTACAAGACCATTTCAATGCTGGAAGCAATAGATGGATTAAAAGCGTGTGACCATTTAATCAAACCCGTTTACGATATAGATACATCAACCGATGTGTAGCAATATGGAAGTTATTATTAATTATTATTATTATTATTATTATTATTATTATTATTATTATTATTATCTCTATTTTTCTGATAAATCGTCTTTTATAATCTGCGAGTCTGCTAAGTAATTGGCCTATATTCTTGATGTTATCCTGGTACTATCAATACTAAAATA
>NC_061095.1:47928431-47933431 GCF_015104395.2 Macrobrachium nipponense | reverse complement strand
CTATGTAGATATCGAGCGGGTGTTAACCCTGTACAGACACAGAGACCAAGGAGCCATTAATTTTGGAAGAACGAGCGGTTATCCTAAGTCACTTTCCTGTCTTTCAAAGGAATACAAGCCTTATCCCACAAGTTTCCCTGGGGATGGAACATTTAACACCTGGTGTTGCTTGCAACCCACTCTCTCTCCCTCTCTCTCGCTCTCTCTCTCTCTGTCTCTGTCTCTCTGTCTCTCTACCCAAAACCCCAGATGGTGCAGTTAAGTCTTGTTTGCTAATTTCTCTCTCTCTCTCTCTCTCTCTCTCTCTCTCTCTCTCTCTCTCTCTCTCTCTCCCTTTGCCTGACTGTCAGAATGCTGTGGTTGCTTGCTTGCTTACTAATTGCTCTCTCTCTCTCTCAATGAATATCGTGAATATTTATAGGTTTTAAACACAGTTCTAGTTTTAAAAAGGAACACACACACACAGACACACATACATATATATATATTATATATATATATATATATAACTATATATATATATATATATATACTATATACATATACATATATATGTGTAGATATATCATTCTTTCTCACCATGATTCGTAATAAAACATTCAAGAAAAGCAAAAGCAAAAATTCAGAAGAATCTTAAATTTAATAATTTTTTTAAAGCAGTCATAATGGATAAAATTGAAAGAATTCTCTACACCAAAGTGACAGGTGGCATCTGTCAAAAGTGTCAGAAGACAAGTGGCAACTGGCACACAACAATGAGGGTTGAGTTAGGGTGACGTAGGCATGGGGCCAGCAACTTCATCCCAAAATGTATGAGGAATACCTAATGTGAGAGAGATCATAATTATGCTCTGTTCCTAAACACCTAAGGTTTCTCAGAAAGAGAGAGAGAGAATTATTGTTCTGTTCTTTACCACCTAAGCTTTCTCGGGAAGAGAGAGAGAGAGAGAGAGATGCGGACACCAGCTCAGAGCTAAAAGACAGAAACCTAACACCAGAGAGAAGCTGTGACGCAACCATAAGTTTATCTATTGACAGGAAGTGTCCGATTTTGCGCCTCATTTCCTGTGTAAGGGAGTGGCTGGCTGGCTGGCCAAGCCGGAAGGCACGGAATCGGACTTGGGGGATAAGTCAGTGGACTTTTGAGGGCTGATTTCCTGTGTCTGTGTGAAACGAAGCTACAGCTCCAGAGACGCTCGTGAGCTCCATCGGCTGCTCCTCGGAGCGATGTGTAAGAAACACCATTTTTGGAGTGGTTTCTGCCTCTTGGCTCTCGGAGAAAAACAAATAAATAAACAGAACAAAGAACAAACCAGGTAAACGTAATGCACTTACAGCTCACTCAAGCTTGCAACCTTCCTAGACAATACTTACTTTATATTGAAACTTTACGTTTGAATAAGCCTTTGAAAATGAAAACAAACCATAGGCAAACTGCTTCTGAAGTCTGTACACAAAACTACTTCAGACAAAGCTGTTCTTATTATTATTATTATTATTATTATTATTATTATTATTATTATAATTACTCAGAAGATGAACCCCTATTCGTAAGGAACAAGCCCACCAAAGAGGCCACTGACTTGAAATTCAAGTTTCCAAAGAATACTGTGTTCATTAGGACGTGATAGAAGGTAAAGGAAAATACAGACAGAAAAAATAAATAAATATATACGTTCTCACTCATCATAAAAGGAAAAATATATTGAGAAATAGGTTAAAATGTATTAAATTGCAAGGAGGATAGCATTATGAAATGAAAGCACCTGACCAAATTGAGACGAACCACCAGACTAACAAAATATGAAGTTCGTTTTAGACTTCGGAACCAAGAAGAAACCGATTGGACTTGAAGAAGAATCGCCTTTATTCTTTCCTCAGAGGAAGCAAATAAAAACGTCTCATATTCCCACGGTGCTCCCGTTAGCGGCGCTGAAGGTGACTGACTACCTGCTGCTGGTGGAACTACCTCAGCAAAGAGAGAGAGAGAGAGAGAGAGAGGAGTTATTGTCCTCCCCGATAATTACTGTGCCTCTTGAAAAAACCACCAGTATTGCCATAAATGATAACGTTTCATTATTATTATTATTATTATTATTATTATTATTGTTGTTGTTGTTGTTGTTGTTGTTATTCAAAGTAATCGTAAAGTCATACGGGTATGATATCCCATAAGTGACAACACCCAAAGACGTAGAAATTACGTGCAAATATTGGTAAAGCTTTTATGTAAGACAAATAACATCTAGATAAAACATATTATCATTAAATCAATTTCAAACGTGAATAGAAATATGGAAATGTGCTTCAGTGTACCCACAAGACTACAGAAGGCTATTTGAACACTCTAAGCCTACTGGAAGCTGTGAGTATGGAAGGACTATGTGGTATGCAGGCTATGGAACAGTTCAAGACTACAGAACGCTGTAATACGTAGTCTACAGCACGGATCAGGTCTGCGGAAGCCTAGGTAAGGACACTAAAGTGTAGCCTGAGCTGTGAAAGGCTGCAGCTCAGAAGCTATGGCAGTCCAGAAATTATGGAAGGCTACAGTTCAGAGGCTTTCGTAGCACAGACATTATGGAAGGCTACAGTTCAGAAGCTTTTGTAGCACAGACATTATGGAAGGCTACAGTTCAGAGGCTTTCGTAGCACAGAAATTATGGAAGACTACAGTTCAGAGGCTATGGCAATCCAGAAACTATGGAAGACAGAAGTCCACAGTGGGAGGACTATAGCACAGTCCAAGACAATAGAAGGCTACAACACAAACTGGGACCACTGGAAGGCTGTGTTGCAGTGATAATTGAAGCCTCTTACTGTGGACTTCTGTGATCTTTGGCTGTGCCACAGCCTTCCATAATTTCTGGACTGCCATAGCCTCTGAACTCTAGCCTTCTATAGCCTCAGGATCACGTTAGTGGAGCCCAGCAAGACAGGGGAAGGCTATGTGAAGGAGCGTATGGCAAAGCTAAGTATATCTTAGTTTTACCAGACCACTGAGCTGATTAACAGCTCTCCTAGGGCTGGCCCAAAGGATTAGATATTTTTATGTGGCTAGGAACCAATTGGTGTCTAGCAACGGGACCTACAGCTTATTGTGGGATCCGAACCACATGATATCGAGAAATTAATTTCTATCACCAGAAATAAATTCCTGTGATTCCACGTTGGCCGCTCCGAGAATCGAACTTCGGACCACCTGATTGGTACCCGAGCGCGAAAACCACTTGTCCAACGAGGACCTGCGTATGCCAAAGGCTGAGGTCTGAGGACATAAAAGTAAAACTTGAATGGAAGGAAGTGATGTTATATTCCACCGGTAGCTGGGGTGATCGTCCTGTCAAAATGTTCATTTCTACTGACTTGGCTGATTTATTTTTCCTTTTTTCTGCGGTAATTTTTTCTTGCCCTCCGTACGTAATATATTATATATATATATAATATATATTATATTATATATACATTAATATAATATATTTATATATATATTAAATATAGATAACATATATATATATATATTAATATATATATTATATATTAATATATATGTGTGTGTGTGTGTGTGTGTGTGTGTGTTTTTTCTGCTACCGTAGTATATATATATATATATATATATATATATATATATATATATATATATATATATATATATATATATAAAACATACGGAGCAAGCAAAAAAAACACAGAAAAAGATAAATCAGCCAAGTCAGTAGAAATGAACATTTTAACAGGACGATCACTCCAGCTACCGGTGGAATATAACATAACTTCCTTTCATTCAAGTTTATATATATATACATAAACACGACCACAATGTTGACAACATTCAAGCTACCTGAAAGGCAAACTTGCTCGCCATGTTTGCTCCCCCTTTGTCCATCTCAATTAGTGTGTTTGCCCAATTCTCTCATTTGTCCGACCCTTGTCTCTCTCCTCTTGGTCTCTTCCTGATCCTTTCCTATTCTCCTTCCCAGCCTTCCCTTCCTCCCTTTCCCCTCCTTTTATCGCCGACTGTTCCTCTCCCCGTCCGGGTCAACGTAACGGCTACAGGCGGTAGGACGGTCCCTCGCTTTTGACCTCTGACCTGTCATTAGTTTTCCGTCTTCCTTTTTCTACTTTGTTTTTTTTTTTTTTTTTTTAGTTTTTTCACCTTTCGGAGACGGAAGGGGAAAATTGGAGAAAAGGGAAAAGTCTGTCTGATTTGCTTGCGAAATGTTGCTTTGGTCTGAAGTCGACTCTTTTTAGTTTTTGGGGGGTTTAATGATGGCGAATAGAGAAATGACTGATAGCTGTGATTTTGTATGTATGTATATGAATATATATAAGTATTATACACAAATACTTAATACTATATATATTATCAGTATAACTTATATATACCACATTATATATAATATATTAATATATATATATTATTAATATACATTATATATTAAATTATATATATATTATATTTATATATATATTATATATTAATTATATTATATTCACATATATATGTAACTTTATATGTAAGTAAATCTTCTGTTAAAACAGGATACGTCTCAATAATAAAAGGCCCATTAAAACATTTTGGTTTTAATCTTACGACTCATATATATATATATATATATATATATATATATATATATATATATATATATGCACACACAGACACACACACATATATGTATACATACATAATACATACATATATGTGCGTGCATGTAATTGACAATTACCATAACTTAAGCGGTTAAATTTCATTAACTGCATTGTTTTGCTATCAGGGTGAAAATCAACTTCACGTCTCGTTACTCCCTTTCAATCTCATTTCCTGCAGAAATCAGGTTTTTATTCATCAAAATTATTATAATTTATGGTTATAATCTAAAGCAACACTCCCTCCTCTTTTTCAACCTTACAGGCAAGAGTTCTATTCTTACGAAAATAAAAAATAAAAAAAAAAAGTATAAAAAGGATTCCGTCTCCAGACCGTCCCGTTAATCCCCCCT
>NC_061095.1:47913431-47923431 GCF_015104395.2 Macrobrachium nipponense | reverse complement strand
CCTACTTCCTTGTTAGTAGAAGACTTACAAAGAATGCAGGCTATATATATGTATCTTCTTGATATTTCATTGACGATCTTTAATTTTCTTTCCATTTTTAGTTTGCAAACATTTCAGAATAACACTACTCTGCATGTCATTAAACTTTTGATTAGAAATTCAACCAAGCAATTATGTATCTATATTTGGTATTACTTTACACTACCAATGATATAGTGAAAAATAAAAAAAACGTTCCAATGATTTTTCTAGTGTTTCCCCTTGTGGATTTTCAAATATTTTACGTGTATATATATATACACGTCACGTACATATAAAACTTCTGAACGAAACTCATAATATTACATAGTTACCCCTATCAAACAAACGCAGCCGTTTCTATGGCGCCTTCGTGACTCGCGCTTCGGAAAATTTTATCCGATAATTCCACATTTACACCACGTGTGTTAATGGATTGCTCAGGTTATATTCACGCCTCATGTTGTTGTCAGTTTGCGCACGGACGCTATCCAATTGTTTATAAGTGTTCATTGTTATATATTTATCGTTGTTTAGTCGCTGTCTGTTTACCACCTGGTCACTTAGGCTACGGCCACTGAGCATAGCGCCATTGACATGAGATCGATAGACGCCAATATGAATCAGGCGACATAAATAGAAACTAGATACATCACAGTTCGTCTCTGTTGGTTGTTATGTATGCTGAGGGCCACACCAGCCGTCCTGCTTCCATTCACACCCTAGATTTAGAGTGTCTACTGACATAAGGCCTGCTTCATATAACCTAACCTAAAACCTAGACCTAGAACTAGGTTTACTTCCTTAAATTCGATGTTTGAGCTGAATTACGATAGTGCCACGTTAACCTAACTTGACCTGACCTATCCTAACATAGAAGGAAACATCTTGACCCTATCTGAACAACCCCCCACCCCATAGACCCCATAACTCCCCCTTGGACCCAAAGCCTAGGTCAAGGATGAAAGGTTTACTTTGGTAAACTCGATATCTTAGTTTAATTGACAGGAAACATCTTTACCCTATCTGACCAGTCCCCTACCCACTGGACCCCATTTATACCCCCTGGATCTCCGAACTCTGAAATCAGTATCATTCGGTTCATACCTTCGTCCTACCGGCAGCTGGAAGCATAGGATATGCGATTCATGGCCATATTTATCTCGAGATTCTTCGTCCAAGTCTCGTTCGTCTCGTCATTTTCCTTCGACGCTTTGATATAACTGCTTTGACGAAGGGAAAAGCTAGAAATAGCTTTATAACAAGCAAACAACAAAAAACACCAATGACCAATAAACAATAGTATCTGATTCAGTGCAGTTCTCAAATTGAAGGTGGCGCACGCGGCGAAGATCAACAAGCCTTGTTATTGGCCAGAATAGGTCACGTGACTTAAGTCCTCTACTGTAAGTGGCAGGAAGAGTCACGTGACCACGACTCTTCTCCGCATGGTTGCAACTTGCAAATTTAGCCTAGATTTATGTGATGGATTTGGCATGTCATAAATTAGCATAATTATATTTGTCGTTTAAATTAATTTATGGTGAATTTGATATTATCATAATATTCCTCGTCAGTATATTTGGTAGTGGGCTATTTAACCTTAAAGCGTTCTTGACAGGGAACTATTTAAAAAAAAAGTCCAAATCAAATCACTCCGAAAATTACAAGACTAATTATGGTGTTCAAACGAACCACCGTTCCTGAAAATATTAATCTCAGCACTAGAAGAATGAAGACTAATATGGTTTATTCCAATGGGTTAAGGCTAAAAGAAGTCCCAGAATCGTTTGGCATGTCCTCGATAAAGCATTCACCAAATTCTGGAATGCACATAAATGAAAGAAGTATATAGTTATAATGCATGTCTTCATGTTGTAAAGCAATGACTTAGTTTGGTTTCCGTCTGTTTCTGTTGACCGTAACCATTGCGTGGTGCTACTTAAATAAATAGACTAAGCCAGTGAACCACGTTTTATTTATAATTTTTTTGAGTGCTCTGGAATGATAGATAATTACTCTCTCTCTCTCTCTCTCTCTCTCTCTCTCTCTCTCTCTATTATATATATATATATATATATATATATATATATATATATATATATGGTATGTGTGTGTGTGTGTGTGTGTGTGTGTGCGCGCGCGTAAAAGATCGTTGAAGTAAGCACATAATGGACCTCTAGACAGGAAAGCTGGACAAGGCGAGTTTATTGATCCATTCAGAGCAGACAAACCGTTCGTGTACATTCCACTGGTGAATGCTTTGCTGCTGGAAGAGAAATTGGTAAGCATGCCGCAGCTGAAGAGGAATTCGGTGCATATTCTATCGAGTAGAACCTGACTAAATGTTTTGGACCTGGAAAAGAAATCAATGAATGTCAGGAGATACTTCTTGTGGAGCATTCTGGGTCTTGTTGTATAGGCCTAGGCCATTAGGCCTAAGTCATAGGTACACCTTACAACAATTTGAGTGAGGGCATTCATTAAGTCAGAAATGAATCCGAACCTTAGATAAGTCTGATAATTGAGTAGGTATATAAATAATACAGTTCTTACAAAAGTGCAAATCTGGTTTATTAAAATGAAAAACGTCACAATATAATGGCTGCTGTATAGGCTACTGAAGATTCTTTAAGTTTACCAGAATCTACAATATCCTATAATACTTTTTATCCGTACGTACAAAAGTTCTCTTATGATAAATGTGATATTATTGACAATAATACCATTATCACAGCATCATAAATCAGAAACACGATGAAGTCATTCTTTAACTTTACAGCAAATGAGAGACATGACAGAAAAGTAACCCACAACTTTCTTTTCATTGAGAGACATGACAAAATTGCAATCTTAATTCAAATCAGTGGTGCTAGTCTCAATAAACGAAAATCGGGTAGAATTGAAGTCTTGTAAACAACAACAATAATAATTATAACAAAATAATATTAATAATAATAACAAAAATAATTCAGTTTTTGTCTGGAATAGTTGGGTCGAGGATCACCATGTCACCGTGAAGTCAAGGATTTCTTTAGGATTCCGCCTGAGAAGGTAGCCGTCGACTCAGAGGCCTTGCAAAGGTAGACGGCTAGACGCAGTCAGTAGAACCTCTCAGACGGCAAAGATGAACACTGACGCCTCACAGAGGTAGAGGTAGAGGTAGTGGTCTTAGCTATCAGTGATCATCTTCAGAGACTCACAGAGGGGGTAGTACTAGTCCCTGGATCTTCAGAGGATTCACATATGAAACCAACTTCTTTCGTCTTCCGACCTGGCGACAGCGGGTGTCCTTCCGAGGAGGCAGCCTGCCCTTCGTAGGGCTCTCTTAGAAAAGGTGGCCTGCCCCTGAAGAGGACCATTGGCCAAGTCTTCAGGGGCAGGCCAGCTCAACGGATGAAACCCAAGGAAGTTCCAAAGTGACGGCCTGGAAGGACCCAGCTCTGTGGGTGGAAGAAAGACGGTATTTAGATTTAATTCCGCATCTATACTCAGTTTTTTTCCATCTGTCCATCCACCTGTGGTGTTTTCGCATGGTAACACTGCGTCCCGGGCTTTAAATAGTTACGCTATGTGTAAGTTTTAGTTAAATAAAAGGATATCTGGGTGTACATTTGTAAAGGAAAAGTGTTTTAATAATTTACTGCATGCGAATTACACCGTTAATATTCGAAATAGGATATTATTTAAAGCCCAGGACGCAGTGTTACCATGCGCAAACACCACAGACGGATGGACAGATGGAAAAAAAATGGATATAGTTATTTTTCTATTTACCTTTCTATCTATTGATATCTGTCTTGCCTTGGAAAACCTCCAGTTATATAGTTAGTTTTTTTTTCAATGAAATATGTGTACTCTGTCAGTCCGTTCATTAATTTTTTTTTAGTAATCCTGCTAACCCACCGCGGAAATACGCCTAAAATATAATAATGAAACAAGAAAAGAAAGAAAAGTAGTCGCTACTTACCCAAAAGACGCCTCCATGGTCGTATGAACGAACCGAGAGAAGTCAAGAGGCAGTGTCCAACTTGGCTTCCTCGACATGTAAACTTATACTCGGCTAGACCGATGGAGTGAGTTGCCAGATATCACTTTGTGTTCACTAAGTTGTACTTACCTCCCGTTTGACGAAAGATTACAAGTAGTTATATCTGTAATCAAAACAGGTTTTTTCTTGAAGAAAATCATTTGTTCAGTGTAAATTAGAATTGTATATTCGAAATGGGAGCCAAAAATAGCGTCATTATTCGTACGGTCATGTGATGCCGTATGTTGCGCCACGTTGCTGAGACAGAAACGTTCGCTTATCGAAAAGTGGTGCAATTTCTCTCTCTCTCTCTCTCTCTCTCTCTCTCTCTCTCTCTCTCAAGTTGGGCCATGTAGGAAGAAACTGGTGCTATTTCTTCATATGACAACAATAATTTAATGTTATTAAGATTTATACTATCAATTTAAATAAGGACCTCAACAAAAAAGAGGGGGAAGGAGACAGGGAATTATTCCAAAGCTTATAATATAGAAGTGGGAATTATTAACACAGCTGAGCCTAAAGTATGACAGTATACAGCGTTTCATATATTTCACCGTAGCATTTTAGAATATATATGTATATCTATAGTGTGTGTGTGTGTGAGACAGACACTTGACAGAGGCACTTAAGTCATAGTTACACCATTTTATCAACTGCTGCGATAGAGAGATTGATGCAATGTGTTGCAATACAGATATATACACACACACACACACATATATATATATATATATATATATATATATATATATATATATATATATATATATAAGTAATCTATATTTCTTGCACATACCCTCAGGCTTTTTTCTAAATACGAGGGTTAAAGTGCTACTTTCACTTTTATATGTCAAAAAAACCATTGTCTGCCGGTGTGTTGGACATTTACAAATATATCTTGGAAATTGAAGACTTTGCAGAAAAAAAAGTATGAGAAAAATTTTATTATTATAATGGCAAAAATGAAAGGTTATCTATGTGAGTTCAAAACACACACACACTCCACACACACACACACCACACACATATATATATATATATATATATATATATATATATATATATATATATATATATATATATATAAGTCATATCACATTTCCGTGATTCATATACATATATCGAGCTACAATGTCCTTTAATATCTAATTCGCTCTACCTCGGAATTAATATATTTTCATATATGCTTAACCGAAGGGGAATTTTTTCTCGATAATAGACTTGCCTGGACTAGGGCGCGAACCCATGGATCCTTTCAAATCCCAGGAACGTCAGTGAAAGCTTTTAACCTACTACACCACCGGCGGTGGTGTAGTAGGTAAAGCTTCACTGACGTTCCTGGATTTGAAAGGATATATGGGTTCGCGCCCTGGTCCAGGCAAGTCTATTATCAAGAAAAAAAAAAAAAATTCTCCTTCGGTTAAGCATATAAAAATATATTAATTCCGAGGTAGAGTGAATTAGATATTAAAGGACATTGTGGCTCGATATATATATATATATATATTATATATATACTATATATATATATATATATATATATAAAGAAAAAAAAAAAAAAACATATATATATAATATATATATATTAATAAATTCAAATATATAATCAGTGTAGATACATGTGTGTGTTTTTTTTCTTTGATTGCCTGTCTTGGCAAAATTTTCTTTCAGGCAATCTCAGTCTGTGATAAGTGGCAATGCACACGGGACCACTAGTACTAGACAAATACGAATTTTCGGTCCTTCGAATTCTTATATGTATATATATATATATATATATATATATATATATATATATATATATATATATATGTATATATATATATGTATATATATTTAACAACAAAATCGCTGCTCCGCTACGTCCAGCCAATAACTTAGACCGTGGCATGAGTCATACTGATCATGAGTCAGTCAGTGGCTCATTTCTTTGATTTGAATACAAAGAAGTATAATGGCTTAGTTAGCATAGACGATAGGATTGCACAAGGTACCATGAGATTCCGTCTCTCTCTTCCACCATCTTTAAACTCACAAACCTATCAACCTGTATTTTCATTCTACATGTATATAGGATGTTTATTCTTATATATAATCAGGGATTAATCGTGACCTACCGCATTCACAATTGATCCCTGATCCTCTTTTTCTGCCGAGAGCGACTAGATTCGCTGATTAGCAGAAGCACCGATATGGAATAAATGTTTTGCCTCCCTGTGGAACTTCTCAGTTCCAGAAGTCCTTGTTCCTCCTCCTCCTCAAACCGTTGAGGGACTGAGGAACAGACTCCCTACTGAGGATGATGAGCGCCTCAGTGGCGTGGTTGGTATGGTGTTGGCGTCCCTCCTCGTTGGCCGCGAGTTCGATTCTTGGCCATTCCATAGAGGAGTGAGAGATGTGCATTTCTGGTGATAGAAGTTCACTATCGACGTGGTTCGGAAGTCACGTAAAGCCGTTGGTCCCGTTGCTGAATAGCCACTGGTTCCATGCAACGTAAAAAAACCATACAAACAAAAAAACCGACTGAGGATCTCGTGCAATTGCAACAAATTTCAGGGGAAGATGCAATGCATTACTGCTCTAATACGAATATCCTTGGATTTCAATAGTTTACTTATATTTTTTTCTATCTATTTATGAATTCGTTCATTTATTTTTTCTTTTCTAATAAGTGGGATCTCCTCTTTTTGTATTTCACATTACATTCTGTTACTCCTTTCGAATGAACAACGCCTTAATAGTCTTTGGAAGCTTGAATTTCAAGTCAGTGGCCTCTGTGGTGGGAGTGTTCCATATGAATAGGGTTCATCTTCTGTATAATAATAATAATAATAATAATAATAATAATAATAATAATAATAATAACGTGACATTGATTGACAAAATCAAGAAGAAAGTGTTACTCACTGATGTCGCAATACCATGGGACACCAGAGTTGAAGAGAAAGAAAGGGAGAAAATGGATAAGTATCAAGACCTGAAAATAGAAATAAGAAGTATATGAGAAATGCCAGTGGAAATTGTACCCATAATCATTTGAACAATAAGCATGATTCCAAGATTCCTAAAAATTAATCTGGAAAAACTAGAGGCTGAAGTAGCTCCAGGACTAATGCAAAAGAGTGTGTCACTGGAAACAGTGCACATAGTAAGGAAAGTGATGGACTCCTAAGGAGGCAGGATGCAACCCGGAACCCCACACTGTAAATACCACCCAGTCGAATTGGAGGACTGTGATAAACAAAACAAAAATAAATAAAAAATTATAATAATAATAATTAATGTAAGTCTCAGTGACCACCATAGTATAAGGTCAACAGTGCACCGCATGCAGAACACTGTAGGCTCCACCAAAGGGCGTTTTCTAGCCTCTTACTCTACCTCCATTCCTTCTTCCTCTTTTCGTCCTTGCTGCCCAACCTCTCTAATTATTAAATCTTAGGGCAACTGTACGGTTTTCAAACAGTCCTACGTTTTGAAGGTTGTATTTTATTTCTTTTGTTTTCTGGATGTCTGTCTCTAACTGCCCAACCCTCACACTCCCTCTTCTCACTGTCTTAGTCTGGGTTGCCGAAAGTGCCCCAGTGTCAGATTTCCAAGGCATAGACTTGTCATACCCTAAGTTAGGTTAGGTTAGGTAGGGTTAGGTTAGGCTGAGTTAGATTAGGTTAAATCGAGGAAGTTAGGTTGGGTTAGGTTAAATCGAGGGCTTTAGGTTAGGTTAAGTTAGCTTGGGTTAGGTTAGGTTAGATCAAGTAGGTTAGGTTAGGTTAAATCAAGGAGCTAACCTATCCATAATTTGGGTGTTGGAAACGTAATGAGATTAATTTCAAGAAGATTCTATGGATTTGTTTATTTTTTAAGATATGGCGTCCCACTTTTCTTCAGGGAAGGTCCCAATACTCTGTTACAGTTCGGGAATAATATGTGCCACAGTGCTTGGCACGGCAGACTAAATTTCATGAAATCGAACCGTAATTACGGCTATCACCGCTTGCTATTTTGATATGACTCTACATTACAATCAGGACCTGGGACCAATAGCTCCTTGGTATCATATCCTAATTCTAAATGGCAGTTTCTTTGTGTATTTATATCACCTTTTTTTATGTGCTTTATTTTGAATCCCGTTTCAGTCTGTTTAGCCTTTCATTGAAAACAACTAGCATTTTAGGTTTCTTCCATCGTCGGTGCACCTCAATGAGTGCACTGTAGGCATTACTTAAGGTTCTTTGAAGTAGTATCCTTTCGGCCCCTAGCTACTGTCCCTTTCATCCTCATTTTTTACCTCAATTCATATCTCTCTTCCATCTTACCTTTCTTACCTAACCTGTTACTCCTTTCAAACCACCTAACTGTCAATTTCAGTTTCATCACGTAATGGTCTCATAGCTCCCAGCGTTTGGCCATTGGCCTAAATTCTATATTGTTCTATTTTTTTCTATTGTTTTAGGTCTCTTCAAACTCTTGGACAGAGTTATGTCATCAGCCAAGTTTATTTAACCCACTGGTTCCAAGCAGGACGTGTGGTTTTCGAGCTCGGCTGCCAATCCGGTGGTCCGAAGTTCGATTCTTGGCTCTGCCAACGCGGAATCAGAGGAATTTATTTCTGATGATAGAAATTTATTTCTCGATATAGTGTGGTTCGGATCCCACAATAAACTGTAGGTCCCGTTGCTAGGTGACCAATTGGTTCCTAGCCACGTAAAAATATCTAATCCTTCTGGGCAGCCCCAGGAGAGCTGTTAATCAGCTCAGTGGTCTGGTAAAACTAAGATATACTCAACTTTATTTAACTCACTTTAAATGCAGACTTGTATAAGTCTTAATATTAACTTTTATGAATTGGACCACCCCCAGATGGTCTCTTGTTTATCACTTTTTCATAATATGTATTTGAACAGAGATCTTTCACACTCACAATTGATCCCTGATCAGCCTCTTTGACCTGCCGAGAACAACCAGATTCGCTGAGCAGGAGAAGCACCAATATGCTGCAAAAGTTCACCGTTGTGGAACTTCTCCAAAGTTCCAGAGGTCCTTGTGTCCTCACACCACTGGACTGTGGAACAGCCTCCTTGAGGACGTCATGCAGCTGGGACTTTAGGAGTTCAAGTGTAGATGCAATGCATTAGTAATGCATTACTAATACTCTTCTCCTTGTATTTCATTAATTTACCTACATGTTTTCTATGAATTATTTCATTTATTTTTTTTTCTTTTCTATATTTTCCATTACCTTCTGTTGCTTCTGTTAAATGAAAACATTATTCTTTGAAAGCTTGAATTTCGAGTCAGTGGCCCCTTTAGTGGGCTTCTTCCATATGAACGGGGTTCATTTTCTGTTTAATAATAATAATAATAATAATAATAATAATAATAATAATAATAATAATAATAATAATGAGGGTGATGATGTCGCAATACCATGGGACATCAGGGTTGAAGAGAAAGAGAGGGAAAAAATGGATAAGTATCAAGACCTGAAAATAGAAATAAGAAGGATATGGGATATGCCAGTGGAAATCGTACCCATAATCATAGGAGCACTAGGCACGATCCCAAGATCCCTGAAAAGGAGTCTAGAAAAACTAGAGGCTGAAGTAGCTCCAGGACTCATGCAGAAGAGTGTGATCCTGGAAACGGAGCACATCGTAAGAAAAGTGATGGACTCCTAAGGAGGCAGGATGCAACCCGGAACCCCACACTGTAAATACCACCCAGTCGAATTGGAGGACTGTGACAGAGCAAAAAAATAATAATAATAACAAACAGCATTAGACGAATTCAGAACATCATAAAAGCAGGGTAACCCATCCACTAAAAGGCCCCTTCTTCCTAGAAGTCATTGTCCTATATTTCCAAAAACGACACCCCTGTGACCAGACGCATGGTCCCCCATCTTGTCTGATTTTAGTCAAAATTCATTTGCAACTCTTCGTGAAATAT
>NC_061095.1:47863431-47910931 GCF_015104395.2 Macrobrachium nipponense | reverse complement strand
AGGGAATTTGAGAGCCAGTTATACTAGTTCTTGAATCCTAGAGGCTTCATGGTACCTGTTAGCCAACTTGAAAGCTCATTATAGTTCTTGAATCCTAGAGGCTTCATGGTACCTGTTAGCCAGTTTGAAAGCTCGTTATAGTTCTTGAATCCTCGAAGCTTCATGATACCTGTTTGCCACTTCGAAAGCTCGTTATAGTTCTTGAATCCTCTGAGGCCTCATGGTACTTCTTGAACACTTTGGAAGCCTCGTTATAGTGCATGAATCCGCTAAGGCCTCATAGTATTTCTTGGTTAATTTGAAAGCCTTGTTATAGTTCTTGAGTCCCCGAAGCCTCATGGCACTTTCTGAAGACTTCGGAGCCTTGTGACTCCTTCGCAGAGGATCGGAAAAGTTCTCGTATCGTTTCCTGTGAGGAGCCATGAGATGACTTAAGTAGCACATCCAGTCCAAGCCACGTTCCCAAAAATAAGGTCTGGCTCCGATGAGGGTGGTGGGTCTAGTCTACCGGGGTCCTTTCTGGAAAAACACAAGCAAAAATGGATTATCAGTCTCTCGTCTCCGTGGAATATGACTGATAATTACGCTCATGATTACATATATGTATATTTTAGTTGTAAATTTTAGTAGCATACACACACACATGATGAATTCATGTCTGATAGAGAGGTACATTATAAATATGAGTAAGTCCATCCATAAATGGATCGTGAATTCGTGTGGAGCCAGGAGGTCTGGAATGTTAAGGAATATTGGGGCACGTTAGTAAATGTATGAAGATATATTAGTCCTTTGACATGGTTTGTCCTAATGGGACAGGGCAGATAGGATTAAAACATTTAGTGTTAGTTATATGTGATATAATGTACTTTTGTACAAATTAGCGTATATATAAATCTACATATCTACATAAGTGTGTGTGTGAGTACAAAGTAGTCCTACCTCACCGAACTATTTCATTACGAAAACTGAGGAGCCCTTTCGCGACGCGTGACTGAAAATGCGCGCCTGAACCTCACCGGAATGTAAGCACTACTGCACTGGATAGGAATTTCCATTCTTCGTTATCATATACGTAGTTATAGATCTGTGTGGAAGGGAATGTATTCCGTAGATGCCAAACATCGCTAGACGTACATTTGCAAATCCGTTAATTCATGCGTTAAATGACGTAGATATACCTATCTAATCTATACTACGAGAAATAGTTATAGGAAATTATTAAAGCTTTCATAAGAAATATATGTATATAAAAATATGACCATAAGATCGTGTCTACTTGGAGGTTATCTTACACCCGGTTGCCAAGGTGTGTGTAAACCGTCATTACATCGGCTTAACACCGCACCACTTATAGTCGCACATTTTAGTCTATATATTTAAAATTTCGACCTTCAATTGATTTTTTGGAGTCATTCTTTATAAAACAGATCGTTAGAAGAAACACCTATGGGTCACAATGAGTTCCAAAATGTGATATATTTTGTTAAATTTATGAAGGCTTGGTTCCTAACCAACTGCAGAAAGTGCACTTGCGTATTTTCTACCGTTGTGCTTATAAATAAGTTTTCATTAAACTCAAACAATTGAATAATGAGACTGATTACGCACAAATACATATTAATGATGATGGCAGAAATAACGCAATCTTCGGATGACGTAATCCATGAATTCACAAGGTATGAAGTATTAGGCCTATGGATTAATATCGTTTTTAGGGCAATTGCTATAATAATTCTTTATAATATATGGGCCATGATAAATCTCCCATATATATATATATATATATATATATATATATATATATATATATATATATATATATATATATATACTCGTATATTCGTGAAGCACAAATATATAAATAGAACGCACACGGTGACTACGTTCCTCAGCTAACGGTGCCACGGTTCCCAGAGGTTGACCATCACGTCTGGAAAGATGGTGAGGTATATCCTTTCGTCTCGCGCCTTCTCTGTCGAATTGTGGTCAAGGATGCAGTTTATCTCTCTCTCTCTCTCTCTCTCTCTCTCTCTCTCTCTCTCTCTCCCCTGGCCAGACGGGAATCCCAGTCATGTATCTGAATGAGCCGCTTTCTCTCACTCAGCCAAGTACAGGATACGCGATGCCGTGACCTTGAAAGCGCGCGTTCCTCCGGGCGGTTGAGAGGGAGGTTTTGCGTCAGCTGACCTGTCTCATGAACCGAGCTGATTGTTGAAGGCTAGACCTTTAAATACAACACAGGCTTATATATACATACATACTTACATATATATATATATATATATATATATATATATATATATATATATATATATATATATATATGCCTAACGCAGAATTTTACTGCCAGTGGCGAGTCCAATTTCACCAAATGTCTGGGGGAACTAGATGCCGGTGACGTCAGGCCGTGACGTCAGAATATTAGGGATTTCCAAGCGAGTCATCGCCTTGCTTGACAAAAAAAAAAACGGGAAAATTATGTTGCAATTCGTGTTATGTTGTGTTTTTTATATATCCATATCGCTTTTGTTTGTTTGTCTATGAAAAGGCCAATATCTTTGTATTTCTTCATGTTTTTCATTAGATATTCTGTTTTGCTTGATCCTGAGAAATTTGGATACTATAAAACACATACAAGGATAAAAACTCACGCAGGAATAAACCTCCAAACGAACGAAAGAAATCAGAAAAAAAAACACCTGCAGTTACTGAAGATCTTACAGCTTCAAAAAAAAAAATAAATAAAAATAACTCCCATGGAAAAACAAGTAAAAAATGCATCGAAGAATCCAGTTTTCTGTCCAATAGTGGCCTCAGCCCATAAAATTCAGTCCGCGGTCCGGTGGTGGCCTATGTTATTCGTACCTATATCGTAGCCAGACGCACGATTATGGTTAACTTTATCCTTAAATAAAATAAAAACTGCTGAGGCTAGAGGGCTGCAATTTGATATGTCTGATGACTGGTGGGTGGATGATCATCATACCAATTTACAGCCCTTTAGCCTCAGCAGTCTTTAAGATCTGAAAATTTACATTGAAGTGGTCTCAAATTTTTTCAAAAATCAAACCGTGGCTACGGATGACAGGAAAACAGCATAAAAAAAGTGATTCTTAGGAAAAAAATGTACATAAAAGTGGCCCACAGAAAATAATTCACATCGGAAAGTGGCTGTGGTAAAAAATGCACGGAAAAATGGCCCATAGAAAAACAATCAAAATAAAAAGTGGCCCTAAAGTAAAATCATCAAAAAGTGGCCCATTGATAAACATTTGAAAATGGCCGAGAACAGAAAATACTAATATTAAAAAGTGGCCCGCAGGCACAACAAAGAGCATAAAAGTGGCCCAAAGAGAAACATAAAAACTGGCCCCCCCAAAAAAATCCATTAAAAAAGTGGCCCACAGAAAAAAGACAAAAGTTGCCCAAAGGAAAGAACATCAATAAGTGGCCCCGAAAACAACCCAATTCAAAAGTGGGCCACAAAAAGCATAAAATTTGCACCGAAAAAAAGACATAAAAGAGTAGCACAGAAAAAATCACAGGTTAAAGTGGCCCTTCACTAAAAAAAGGAAAAACTACCTATATAAAGCAATTTTCTTTTTCAGAGAACTAGCAAGTAACTAGAAACTTCTACTTCTTCTTCTTCTTCTTCTACTTCTTCTTCTTCTTCTTCGAGAGAGAGAGAGTTACAAGAAGTTACAAGGATTAGGATGTCCATCCGAGGAGACATCGTGTTCTCACTTATCTCTAGGAGCAGGTATTACTGTGCATTCACAGTGTCCTTCAAATGATTCTGTCTAGTTTTCTTTTAAACTCTTCCAAACTGTTGCTGTTTACAACTTCTGGTGGCAGTTTATTCCACGTGTTACATATCTTGTATGTAAAGAAGTTCCCACAATGGGATGTGTCGTATCTCTTCAGTTCTGGTTTCCATCCATTGTTTCTTCTCTGGTTTTCGTCTCTCTCTTTCTTGAGAGAGAGATTGAGAGGTCGAGAGAGATAGTGAAAGAGAGAGATAGTTATTTTAAGATGTGGGTATATCTTTTCTTTCTTGAGAGAGAGAGAGACAGACAGACAGACAGACAGTCAGAATTATTTGAAGATAGGTTCTTGTGGGTATGTCTCTCTCTTTCTTGAGAGAGGGAGATAGAATTATTTTACACAGTGGGTATGTCTTTCTTTCTTGAGAGAGAGAGAGAGAGAGAGAGAATTATTTCAAGATGGGCTCTTGTGGGTATGTCTCTCTCTTTCTGAGAGAGTTGAGAATTATTTCAAGATGGGCTCTTGTGGGTATGTCTCTCTCTTTCTTGAGAGAGGGGGATTGAATTATTTAAATATGTGGGTATGTTTTTCTCTTTCTTGAAAGAGAGAGAGATAGAATTATTTTAATATGTGGGTATGTCTTTCTCTTTCTTGAGAGAGAGAGAGAGAGACAGTCAGAGAGAATTATTTTAAGATGGGCTCTTGTGGGTATGTCTCTCTCTTTCTTGAGAGAGAGAGAGAGATAGAATTATTTTAATATGTGGGTGTGTCTCTCTCTTTCTTGAGAGAGATAGAGAGAGAGAGAGAAAATAATTTTGAGATGTGGATATGTCTTTCTCTTCTTTGAGAGAGAGAGAGAGAGAGAGAGAGAATTATTTCAGGATGGGCTCTTGTGGGGCATGTCTTATGTCTTTCTCTTTCTTGAGAGAGAGAGAGAGAAAATAATTTGAGATGTGGATCTGTCTTTATCTTCTTTGAGAGAGAGAGCGAGAGAGAGAGAGAAAGATTATTTCAAGATGGGCTCTTGTGGGGCATGTCTTATGTCATTCTGTTTCTTGAGAGAGAGAGAGAGAGAGAGAGAGAGAGAGAGAGAGAGACCAGTTGCAAAACACAAGGTTTACCCATCGTACTCCCCCGACCCTGTGCAGTCCCATTGATCGCCTCAAAAGGGTCTTATTTGTTGCTGATCAATACCTGTCTGCATGCGGTGTTCTCAAAGTTGCTTTCGGAGACCGACAGGCATTGGATACAGGCTGTAAATACAGTCGTTGTTGCTCTGTATTACTGTATTTCCAAGGTGACGGGTTCAGTCAGCTTGCCAGACATTTTCTTATGGTTTATTCTGCTTATATCTTGAACCAATTATAGTACAATGTGTATTAATATATATATTATATATATATATTATATATATATATATATATATATATATATATACATATATGTGTGTGTATTTATGTATATATGTATGTGTGTATATATATATACACACACACATGCATACAAACATGCGCACACACACACACACACACACACACACACATATATATATATATATATATATATATATATATATATATATATATATACATATATATATATATATCGAATATATTGCGCTGCACTAAACATAATTGATATATAGTGTTGATAATTATAGCATTTTGGTGATAAATACTAACACATAATCTTTCGAGTTTGGCTATTGATTATTATTATTATTATTATTATATTATTATTATTATTTTATTATATTCGCACGATGCAGCCATCCCTTTTAACAGGACCCGCAACAGAGGGCCTACTTCCTTCCAATAATAATAATAATAATAATAATAATAATAATAATAATAATAATAATAAATTGAGGACCTGAACCAACCCTTTACTAATGACCAGATTATCCACACCTGTGCTGGAAGAAGCAGCTAAACTAAATAAAAGAAAAAAAATGAGGAAAAGAGACAGGAAGTGGCGGTCTGCCGCGTCAAGTGGTCGGAGGGGGGGGGGGGGGGGGGGGGGGGAGTCACTCCTTCTGGATGGGGAGGGGATGGGGAGAGGGTGTTTAAGTTAGCTGTTGGTTTTAAGAGGGGCCGACATTTTGGGTTTTGCAGGAGGGAGGGTGAATGATCGAGCCATAGTGTTACACGATACTTGCTGCTGAATACCTTCGTTGAGGTTTGTTTGTAGTATATTTATACACACATACACACATATATTTTCTTATTTTCATTATTATTCAGAAGACGAACCCTATTCATACGGAACAAGCCCACATAATAATAGTGATAATAAACACACACACACCACACACATTAATATATATATATATATATATATATATATATATATATATATATATATATATATATATAGATATATATATATATTATATATATATATATATGTGTGTGTGTGTGTGTGTGTGTGTGTGGTGTGTGTGTGCGTAAGCCGCATTTAAAGATCCATATATCATTTACTTAATTACAAAATATCTCCACCTTGAAACTCACTTCTCTCTTACTTTTTCCTCCCCATTTAGCTGTCCAACTCCTTCACCTTTGTCCACGTTTTTCTTCAACCTCTACAGCGGTTTTGAGGTGAAGTTCCTATAAGCCTTTGCTAATTATTATTATTATTATTATTATTATTATTATTATTATTATTATTATTATTATTATTATTATGTGGGTTAGTTCCGTATGAATAGGGTTCCTCTTCTGAATAATAATGAAAATAATTATTATTCAGAAAATGAACCCCATTCACAGGTTCATTAGAAAGAAGTAAGAGGAGGTAAAGGGAAATAAAGAAGGAACGGATCACGTATTAAAAAAGGGAAAAGAAATTAACTGATCAATGAATAATTCGATGAAAATATAAGAATACATTCTTAGAAGGCAGGCAAATGAACGAGTGACTGTTTAGCATCTCGGGTCTAATGATTCTGTAAAATAAAATAATAATACTTTAGTAATGCCTTAATTTTACTACTAATATTCATGTTCATGAGAGAATGTCTAGAACTCAGTGGTTCTCAACATTTTTTTTGGGGGGAGGGGTGGAAGTGGGGTTATCGTTCCCCCCGACAGCCATTCCCGAACTGTAAAAGAGTACTGGAACCTTCCCTGGAAAAAGCTAGACGCCATATCTTAAAAACTAACCATAGAATCTTCTTGAAAGTCATCTCATTATGTTTCCCGCACCCAAATTACTATCGTAGACTTTCTTTGAACTACCCTAACCTGACCTAAGGTGTGTTTCGTGTATCTGAACTATACTCTATTTTTTCCCATCTGTCCATCCGCTTGTGGTGTTTTTGTATGGTAACACTGCGTCCCTGGCTTTAGATAGTTACATTCAGCTTACATTCAACGATTATAATAATATCCTATTTCGAATATTAACGGTGTAATTCGCATACAGTAAATTATTAAAACACTTTTCAGTTATCCTTTTATTTACCTAAAACTTACACAGCGTAACATCTAAAGCCCGAGACGCAGTGTTACCATACAAAAACACCACAGGCGGATGGACAGATGAAAAAAAAACAGAGTATAACCTAACCTAAGGGGCAGGGAAAAAGAACCGGGGCTGGTGCAATACTATAAGTAAATACACATCATCCGTGCATCTGATGTCTAGGCCAGTCCCTTACGACCCTCCTGATTAGCTGTTGATGAGCCATTCACAGGGCTGAAAACTCTCAGTCTCTCGAGAGAGAGTTCACATAGGCAGTATGTATGTTCCACCTCTCCTGAAGGATGCGGCTTTCAAAAGTATCCCTCAGGAGAGGTGGAACAAACATCCTGCCTATGTGAAATCTCGAGAGAGATTGAGAGTTTCCAGTCCTGTGATTGGCTTATCAACAGCCAATCAGGAGCGTCATAAGGGACTGGATTAGACATCAGATGCACGGGTGATGTGAATGTATTATAGTATAAATCTCTGGAATTTGCCCCCCCACCCCCGGCAGTGGTGTGGTAGATACACCAATTCCCCCTAACCCACACTTCCTCTACAGTTAATTGAAGTTATAATATAAAGGAAAGCAAAATATTGGAATGCTTAATACAGAAGTAAATAGATTCTATTAACTTTTGTGTTATTTATCCATTTATTTATTCATTCATTCATTTATTTATTACTACCATCTATAAATTCCCTGAATTTTACTCCAAAGAACTTTTACGTTTAGGAAGTGTCTCGTTACCCGCGAGGAACGGCTTCGTTAGCCTCAGAGAGGGTAATCATCCCCGAGTTTGAGAACCACTGGTGTAGGTAATAATTTGAGTGATGATAATACTTATATTGTAATTTTTTTTCCCTCAGAAGTGGCAAAACTGTCGTGGGACCGAAGTCTTGAAAACTCCTAACGAAACGCAGCGCCTGAAATCGGTTCAGTCCGGAGGACAGATCTGTCAGAATAAGACCTAGAGAGCGTCGTGTCTTCTTCTTCTTCAGCACTTGGTCAGGGTAAAAAAAAAAAGAAAAGCAGAAGATGAGAGCGGAAAAATGGATTACCGGGTCGTTGTTTGTGGCAATATCACACCTGATGGCTGTCCAGTCTCTTGCAGTCTATCCAGGTGAGTTTCCTCAAATTCGTCCCTGTGCTACGTAAAGACTCTAGATCAGTGGATCTAAATCTTTTTATTACCATGCTCCCTCTAAGAGTTGAGCCTTCACTCCACGACCGCCCCCCCCCCCCCCCCCCCCCCCCAGCCCCCCTTGCATCTGTGAGTAAAATTCCTTCCGGTTTTAAAGGAAAGTGAAAAGGAAAAACAAAGGAGGGATAGGAAGGAGGTCAGTAAGTACAAAACATAGGAAGCCCAGCCAGTCTAACTAGAATAGTAGACTATAGGAAACTAACGTTATAAGGGGATACTTTTACATTTTTTCATAAACTTCAGAGGATAATTAGAGATTTTATCATTTTTCTAGAGCTCGGGCCTCCCCTGGAAATTACTGACGCCCCTCTAGGGGGGCGCCGCCCCAAAGTTAAGAACCACTGCTTTGCATTGCTTCAAATGATGTGACTAAGGCTTGATTTTTTTATGTATGAATTTATTAGTTCTGTTAAGAATATTGATAACAAATTCTAAAATCTATAATTGTTTCTTTGCAATTTAATTCGTGGTTCGTTTATTCCTTTACGTCCTCAATCTTTGCTGTTAGAAATTTATGTCGAAAACAATGCTCCAAGATTTAGTTCTCAATTTTGATGCGAGATAAAGGCTGCCTATTCACATCCTGGAAAATGAATAACAGTAATTCTTTTAAAATGAAATTCCTTCTATCAATCATGAATCACGTTATTTTTAATGCATTTTTATCTGTATATTAATTTATTGATCTATGGGGTCTCTTCTTTCTGTATTTCCCTTTACCTCCGCTCACTTCTTCCTAGTGAACACCATAATATTCTTTGGAATAATAATAATAATAATAATAATAATATTAATATTAATATTAATAATAATAATAATAATAATAGTTGCTGCTTCAGCACTGTTAATCTTGCAGAGAGTCTTCTCTATTTTTCTGATGACAGCTCTCTCTCTGTTGCTTAGACTGGAGAGCAACACACCAAAGGGCAATGTAAAATTCGGTTGAGTTATTTTTCATTTTGGTGTTTATTATTGCTTATACAAGGCTCTCTCTCTCTCTCTCTCTCATCTCTCTCTCTCATCTCTCTCTCGCTTCTTCTCTTCCCTCTCCTCTCTCTCTCTCTCTCCAACGCGACGTTTCGTCCAGATCTACAGGACATTTTCCAGCGATGATTCAGACCCTCAGCAGTCATCGCTGGAAAATGTCCTGTAGATCTGGACGAAACGTCGCGTTGGAGAGAGAGAGAGAGAGAGAGAGCATTGTATAAGCAATAATAAACACCAAAATGACTCAACCGAATTTTACCATGCCCTTTGGTGCATTGCTTTCCAGTCTAAGCAACAGAGAGAGAGCTGTCATCAGAAAAATAGAGAAGACTCTCTACAAGATTAAAAGTGCTGAAGCAGCAACCATTTTTAACAAAACTTGCCTACGAGAGGGTCTCCTTCCGAAATTATAATAATAATAATAATAATAATAATAATAATAATAATAATACCTGCGTCTGTCTCCTTAAGGTACATTCTACCACGTCATGATGATCCTGAACCGGGACCGCAAACTCCCGAGAACAGCCCCGGCCCCAAATCAGCTGTGGGCCATCTTAGACCCACCAGCAGCACTGGGGTCCCTCAGCGATTTGGATCTGAGGACCAACAGGATCACCAGGAGTGCTGAAAATTTCAGGTAGGAGGACGTTACCTTGTCCGGTTCATGAAGGAAGCGTGCCCTTGATAGTCCGGATTTCACCGGGCAACTGTTTTCTTGGTGCAGATTTTAACGGGCAATTGATTTCCACAGTAGGATTTAGCTGGCAATTGTTTCCTATAGTACACATTTTAGCAGGTAATTGTTTTTAAAGCCTTGATTTCAAGGGGTAATTGTTTCTATGGTCTGGATTTCAAGGAACAATTGTTTTTATAGTCAGGATTTTAAGGAACAATTATTGTTCTTATGCTTGGGATCTTAAAAGGCAATTGTTTTTATAGTCTGGATCTTAAAGGGTAACTGTTTTTATAGTCTGGATTTTAAGGGGTAACTGTTTTTATAGTTTGGATTTTAAGGGGGAGTTGTTTTAATAGTCCAGATTTCAAGGAACTATTGTTTTTATAGTCTGAATCTTATGGGACAATTATTTCTTATAGCCTGGATCTTAAAGGGCAATTGTTTTTATAGTCTGGATCTTATGGGGCTATTATTCTTATAGTCTGGATCTTGAAGGGAAATTGTTTTTACAGTCTGGATCTTAAGGGGCAACTGTTTTTATAGTCTGGATTTTAAGGGGCAATTGTTTTTATCGTCTGGATCTTAAGGGGTAATTGTTTTTATCGTCTGGATCTTAAAGGGCAATTGCTTTTATAGTCTGGATCTTAAGAGGCAATTGTTTTTATTGCCTGGATTTTACAGTCCATATTCCAAAGAGCAATTTTTAGGTTCAGATATCCTGGAACAATTGTTTACCAAGGCCAGATTTCAACAGAGTTGCTTTCGTAGTCCCGATTTCAAGGCACAGTTGCTATGGTTGTTTAGATTTAGACAATGGTTGCTCTTCTTCTCTGGATTCTGTGAAAATAACGAAGGTATGGGCCATGTAGCCCATTCTTATGCACTTGTTACATAACGTGAGAAGACAGGGAAATCTGTTTTCCCCTCAGGCAATATGGTACCAACAGCTCTTAGCTTTCTGGGTTTCATTAGGGACAATCTCTGACTTTATGTATGTATATATATATATATATATATATATATATATATATATATATATATATATATATATATATATATATACATACATGAACTCTACAATCAGGGTATGATACTGAAAGGAATTAAACAATAAAGAAAGTAATGTGTTACAAAGGTACAAATGAATGAATTAGAAAATCAAGACTCTTTATTAGCTGGGGGAAAATCAGAATATAGCTTTTAAAACCAGGAATTTCACACACCAGGGACGAAGAACTCTTGAGACAGGCCATCGATGATGTCGACCCTCCGACGGAAGCTCCTGCTGAGGTGGAGGAACCTATCACAGAAGAGACAGAACCCGAAGTAGAGGAGCCTGTGGAAGAGGAAACTGAACCGCCTGTTACTGCTCCAGCACCCAGTAAGAAAAGGGCGTTAGTAATGTATGTAACTTTTGGTCGCGATGACCAGTCACAACTCTAGGAATGCTGCATACTGTCCCAAAACAAGGACTGAGGTGCATTCGTTCTACTTGTTATTACAGAAGCCATTGATGACAGCTGCTCTCAATGAGATTGATATTGGGAATTCTAAATGTTGAATCTGTTTGTCATTGGCCATATGTTGCTCAGGGAAATGGACGTGAATGCCCATTGTCTTTTATATATAAGGATTTTTTGTATATTGGGTCAACTTTCTTTTTAACCCTTTACTACCACAGCATTTCATTATATATGTACATGAATTAAATGTAAATAGCAAAAATGTTACACGATTTGTTACTGTTAGACTAGGCTTGCTGGTACATACAGTCCCTAATAATTATGATCTTCATATTATCTTAAAATGCCATATCATACTAACTGGCTTCATGTACTATCATAACTTCTTAATTTATCTTTTAATATAAATGTAAATAAACAATGTAACATGATATGGATTATTTTTCTTTGAATAGTTGTCTGTGGAGGTGATTTAGACATTGGTATAAATCCAAACAACCTGACAATCCCCGACGGCCGAATCTTCTATGACATCATCGAAACACCAGGTTGGGATGAAGGAGAGTATCCAGAGGACTTCGAATGCGAATGGAACCTGAACGTACGAAAAATTATTATTGTTATTATTTATAGCATTGTGGTCCAGGCAAAACTGAACTGTAGCTCCTACTTATTTTATGAGTCAGTGATGTCAAACATTAGATTCTGAGGCACACACTCTCTCCATTCGTTGTGGTAGGCTCAGTAAGATTAAGTAGGTCATACCAGCCCTTAACTGGGTTAGGTTAGGTTCGACAAGCATTTCGAGAGAAATATGAGTCTGAGACGACTTGACCACCCTTGTCAACCACGGTAGCTTAGGTAGGTCATGCCAGCTCTTAGCTGGGTTAGGTTAGGGTTGACAAACAGTTCAAGTTGAACAATGCCCTACGAGTAAGAAGAAACAGATCAGCTCCAGTTTTGACTTTTTTTTAAAATTATAACTCCCAATTGCTCATGTTGATATCGTTTTGGTAATGAAATTTTCATCTTGAATAACTTGGAGAAGCTTCAGAAATAGACTCTACTCCAATAACTTCAAAGATAAAGCCTCTAAGTTTGAGATATAATCGAACAATAACTGCCACCTGTATTACTACACCCTGCTCCATCTAATAATATATATATATATATATATATATATATATATATATATATATATATAAATTACGTATCACCTCAGTGCAAAGCAAGACAACTTGATGGAAGCGTGTTATCAGAACACCTCGGGATAAATCCAAAAGCACCTAGGTTAGGACAGTTCTGCCTGCAAAATTGATAAGTGTGATAGTAATAATGGCCAATGTGAATCCACCTGAAATTATTATTATTATTATTATTATTATTATTATTATTATTATTATTATTATTATTATCATTATTATTATTATTATTATTATTATTATTATCATTTTTAGGTTAAGAAGGACTGCATGATGGGAATGACACTCTTCACTGTAAAAGAAGGATACATCAGAGAGACGCCCACTTGCACAGATGACTATCTGAAAGTTATATACTCAGGAGGTTCTGAGTCCAGGTAAGTCCCATCATGTGGCACTTGCAATATGCACGTGCATATGTAAATACTGAGAATTTGTCCCACAATTTTCCCATTTCTTGGAAAGGGTGGTGCAAGAATATTGTATCAAGTATAATACAATGTGCACATGTATAGATATATATATATATTTATATATATAATATATATATATATATATATATTATATATATATATATAGTTATATTTATATATAAATATGATAATATATATTATAACTTATGAATTTATTATCTCATTTTTGTGAAACTTATTATTTGTCCTCCTCCTTGATAGAGACTGAATCTCTCTCTGTCTCTCTCTGTTCTACAGGTAGCCTTTTGGTCACCACTCCGTTTAGCTCATGGGGAGTTTTCTTCCTTCTATTGACGGATCTCACGACACCCTGTGACTCTGCTTCATCTTCTGCAAGGATTTGGAACTTAAATACTGCTTACCTTCTCCCTGTCTCTTACAATCTTCTTTACTTTAGGCAGGAGGTCTACATCTTCCTTTGTAGCCCATCCAAATGCATCTTCTTTACGTCTTTGTTTTCTCAAACCTGGCCTAGAAAATAACACAAAACACTGTTCTACTGACCGATCTCTTTCTTGAAAGACTATTTGTCTGCACATATTTATCTGCTTCACTATTATTCATTTCCAGGTACTGTGGAGCAGTTGTATCAGGACAGTACTCCGTGTCTGGCACCGATCTGTGGACATTGGAATCTGAGGTACCTCGGACCATCCAGGTAATCTTTAAGTCTGGAATAAGGACTGGAGCAGACCATAGTGGTGGTTTTCCCAGGGGAGTCCAGATTGAAGTAACAAGTAAGTTTAGTTCTTGAACTTTTATTATTACTGTTGTTGTCGATGTTACTGGAGTAGTAACTGAAGTAATAAAATGGAGAAATAAGGCTTCATATGATAAGGTACCAAACTGGCTTCATATATTGTTTTAAATACCACCTAAAATTCTACCCTAAGTGTTATACCACCAAACAGAAGTAGAACATTACCCTAAAAGCCACCAGGCGAACTTGACTTTGACATGATAGATCCTTACCACTAACTGACAGCATTGATTGTATACTTTGAGTACACTCTTTTTCTCTCCTAAAGTGACCATATGTTTAAAATCTGTCTCTCCACCAGGCTATTGTTGGGCTTTCACGGAAGACTTCCTCTCTCGTACTACGACTACTGCAGCACCTTCTGCCGAAGGAGAAGAATCCGAGACCAACATCGAGGAGGAGGGGGAAGAAGAGCCTGTCACAGAGATTGCTCAGGACCCTCTTCCTTCAGGGAATCCAGAGCCTCCACAGACTCCAGAAACTCAAGGCACTTCAGAAACTCAAGATATTCCAGATGCTCCAGTGGCTCCAGATACTCCAGAGACTCAAGATATTCCAGATACTCCAGTGGCTCCAGATACTCCAGAAACTCAAGATATTCCAGATGCCCCAGCAGCTCCAGATACTCCAGAGACTCAAGATATTCCAGATGCCCCAGCGGCTCCAGATACCCCAGAGACTCAAGATGCTCCAGAGACTTCTGGTGATGACTCTGCGAATGTCGTGCCAAGCAATGACCTGAAGGTTATTGCTGACGACCTTCCTCCCGAAAGCGAGGTTGAAGAGGAATCTGGAAGGGAAGACCAAGAGACTCCTGTCTCAGTTCTAGGAGGTGACACTGTTGTAGCTGGTGATGATCTCGGTGCCCTGATACCCAGTGATATCCTGCCAGGAGTTCCAGGGGCGCCTATAGCTCCTCAAGGAGCCAGTTCAGGAGGGTATATTCCCATAGTTCCACTACGGGAATCCAGAACGTCACTGGTATCCTTTGCTTGAAGCCAACAGTGTGGGGCTCTCAGCTCAGCTCAGAAGGAAATAATGTCATATCATAATTGGTCATGTTTTGTATTACGTTACTTGGTAATGTCTTAATACTCTGGATATAGAGCACGCCTGTATATCACATATGAATTTAGTAGCTGCCGTGGTGACTTAGTGTAAAATTTAGCTGCTAAATACTACAAGAACCCAGATTGTTTACTGCACAAACACGGACTTTGGCTGCTCTATGTACAATTTAGCTATGAAGTGCTGAGAATGCTGCGAAATTTATTCACATAATCACGGCTAAGGAGAGCTGATGGTAATCTGGTTAGTATTTTTAGAATAGGGTTTATTGGTTCTCTGTCACTTTTAACGTGATCATTCAACCAAACCTCACCTCGATAGTTAGTCTGGTCGTCCAGGGCATTATTTCACGATGGATTGGTAATTTGGTAATCTAGTACATTAGGGTGTGGGCGGAGTCCAGAGTCTATAAGTACACACCAAGCTCCGCATTCCCTTCAGCATCTTGCCACCCTCTCCGGCTAAGCGCTTGTTCTGGCATCGTGGCCGTTTTCATCTGACCCAACCATATGGAATCGTGGTTATGCTGACACTCTTTCCAAATGTGGACACACGGCTGAAGGTATGGTTTGGTAGATATTTCTTTTTCTTGTTCGCTACTTCTCATTTTTTCTTCTATTTACCTGCCACTGTAGACAGCTCTTTCCATTCTATTTTTCTTTCCCAAACCCCCAATTTCTTCTGTTATACCTACCATCATCCAAGAGTTTTCATCATTCTTTGAAGAAAACTCGAAGTAGGTTCCAGGTTTGTTTTGGTTCTTCAAGAGCCACTGTGAAGTCGTGTACCAATTGAAAGCCTCCTTATGTCTTGATTTGTGTGTACTTTCACGCAGATCTTTCTGTGTCTGTAATTGCACAGTATTTTTCTCATTTCTTGTAGCCTTGTTTGGTCGTTGAATACATAACTCGACCATGCTCTCCTTCAACGAAAGGTCTAACCAGGTCGTGCTTTGTGTATCTCTGGTATCTATGTTAATATCCTGCTTATAACTGTTGGGATTTAGGTTTCCTAACTGAAAGTAACTTACAATGGAGTAGTTTAGGTAACTGGATCTCTCCTGGATAGTGACCCATAACAAGGCTCGGTGGTCGTTATCTAGGACTGATATTTCTTGGGTGTCATCATCTAAGACTGGACCACTTGGGGCCACTGTCTATACTCTGTTTTTTTTCATCTGTCCATCCGCCTGTGGTGTTTGCGCATGGTAACACTGCGTCCTGGTCGTTAAATAATATCCTATTTCGAATATTAACGGTGTAATTTGCATACAGTAAATTATTAAAACACATTTCAGTTGCAAATGTACACCAATATATCCTTTTATTTACCTAAAACTTTCACATGGCGTAACTATTTAAAGCACGGGACACAGTGTTACCATGCGTGACCACCACAGGCGGATGGCCAGATGGAAAAAAAACAGAGTATAGGAAAGATCACATTTATTGTAATCAATCTTACTGCAATACTCATTATTACGTTTATCATTTCTGATGAATGTGACTTGAGCATAAGCTATTAACTGAATACACACACACCTATTCAGAACTGACTTCTTCTTTGTCTTCCCCTTCTTCTTCTTCTTCTTCTTAGTGAGCAGATGAAATTCGCAGTAGAGCGAAGAATAGAATCTTCTGTGATAGAATAGTTTTAATGGTAACTCTTCTGTAGAATAGTCTCAGTGACAATCTGCCAGCGATATATATAGATCAACTTTCGTCATCAGTTTTTGTATGCCAAATGTATGAGCGAAATTTTTTAAATAAACGAATTCAAAAAGAAAAACCATTTTTCCTTCCCCACCCCACCCCAAGATTTAGTCCTGGTAATCTAATTAGTGAAATAAAACATCATCCTTGGTTCTGGTCGCTATTTGGATAGGTGATCATCAAATGAGGGCAGATGCTTTTGACACTTGAATTTCTAGAGTGCTGGTAGGTAGGGTATGGGGCCAGTAGCTTCATCCCATAAAGTTGGTGGTGGTTCAATGGTAACGCCTAATCCAGCCCTATACACACACACACACACACACACACACACACACACATATATATATATATATATATATATATATATATAATATATATATATATATATATATATTGTTATGGCAACCCCACCAACCCTCTTTGGAAATTGCCATCAGCCAATGTGGTCACGAATTGAATCAACCCCAGGCTCGCCCTTGTTACGTCTGGGGGTCTGCCCTGGTCTACCACCAATCCCCTAGCCCATCCAGCTCCTGCTAGGGTCTAGAAAAAGGGCTTGGGTGCCCTCTGACCCTCAAGATGTCTTAGTATTAAAAAATCTTGCCAGTTTTGAGTTAGAAATCTCAGGAGAACAATGGACAACAATAAGACCACCAAAATGCCAAGGAATTCTCTTCAATAATCCTACCTCATTACTTCAGGTTCTATTAATAAACTGAAAAAATCTAATTGTATTTATTTCTATATTTTTTCACGAGTTCTACATTTAACATGGTAATAATTATTCATACTGAATAATACTTTTATATGGAATAAATTTCAAAGAGAATCGTTACATATTGGCCTTAATTCATTACGCAATATCAAGTTAAAAGTGACGTTATCTGAAAATATATTGTGTGTAACATAGACATTATGTATACATATACATATGCTTAGATACCTGGCACGCATGTGTGCAATGACATACGTGCATGTGTATGATCATCGCAATTTTCCAAAAGGAATCACTCCTGAGTCAATTAAATGTCAGCTAATGATTATTGCTGGTTAATGATACAGCCATCAGATTAATGGGAAGATTTCAATCGCAAATGAATCGAGTTAATGTGTCATTGTCAAACGCATTCCTTGGCCTATGTTTTTCAGCTAATTGCTCTTCTCGGAAGAAGGGTTGTCTTAACTTGGGGGTGGTGAACCCCTTGGGTTTTGCAGGGAGACTGAGTCTTAGGAGTTTTGGGGTACCTCATTTTATGGGAGTGAGGTCAACCTTGTTTCATTGTAGTATCAGAATGTATGTTAACTGAAGTGTCAAGTTTTAATTCTGTAATTGATTAATTACAATTTCAATTGCAATGAAAATGGCAATGCAATCTTTGTCAATTATGTTTCATTTTTCAGTTATTCTGATTCAGATTAATGGAAAAAGTTGAGTGATTCTTGGCAGCTCAGGTGAGTAGGCTACAGGATGAGGACCTCCAACTGTTGAAACCACATTCAACCCTAAATGTGTTTGACATTAACAAAGAATCTGTAAGTTATCGCTTGTTTTAGGGGATGCTTTGTCACATAATACTGCAGTGTCTGGGTAAAAATGCTGATTATTGCCATATCTGACTAAATTTTATAGCTTCCTATTCTAGAGCAACAGGCCGCTTAGCCAACATGTGTCATGAACGCTGAAATTTGGTCATTCTATGAAATGTAGTCCTACAGGCCATAAAGAAAGCAAACAGAAAATATGCATTATCGTACGCCTATGAAGACACAGCAGAAATCATCTACCATCTGGCATCTAGTGATGTTGATTCACTATTACTTCACATCAAGATTTCTTCATATCGTGATTCGCAGTAGTTTGTTGTTCATCTAAAAATTAAAAATAAACGAATATCTTGCCTAGTTTTCATATATCTTGCACGAGAATTGGTATTATGCTGTGGTTTGGCAGCTATGGAATACTATCAGTTGGATGCCTGCTTACTGACCAAACAGCATCGATTATTTACAATAGTTTCCTCTTGGTCAGACAATGTACAGTGTCTAAGGTTGAGTTTCATGGCATATAGATTTCCATGCATTTTCTTCTGCCTGATCCAGACCCAAGGTTGTTTTAGAGTTAAATTTAGAGCTATGTGCACTGTAATTTGTTCCCATTTTTGTGCAAAGCTTAAGCCAGCCCCACTGTCATTTCAAGCCAATTCAACAAAATAGAATACTCTGAGGAAGTGTCGCAAAAGCACGTTTCTGGCAACTTCTGGCATCTTGCTAGCAAATTTTGCGCTAAGCAGCTAATGTTTTTTTTATATTGGTAAAAATTTAATTCATGCACATTTTATTGATGTTCCACATACACCAGCAACTGTGACATCAATTTGGCCACAAGCATTCACAACTTAGCACAAAATTATGTGCACAGTGCTAAAAGATCCCAGAAACCTTGCTTATCTAACACTGCCCTAGGCAGATAGCCTCAGTTAAAACATAATACTGAAAATAAAATAGTCCCATTGGTCTCCTCACTGCTGATGCCTTTCTGTCTCAAGTAAATGCTCCCATTTTCAGCTGTGGGTTTCTGCAGCTTTCCGCTTTACATAGCTGCTCTGCGTAGACGATGGGTGATTGGGTCTAGCTCTGCTCCCAGCATGGCCGCGAGAGAGTACACGTCACCAGGCTGCAAATGGGAAAATGAAAATGTGTATATCTGACTATAGAGGTTGAAAGGCAGAAAATTAAGTCGATAACAACCTCTGATTATTGAAGGTGGAAAAATGAAAAAGAAAGAATGAGCATCCTTAATTATAGAGCCCGGTGATGGAAAACTTAGGATGTTTGAAAAATGGAAATAAAAATGAATAATTGTCTTTAATTATGGAGACTAGTAAAGGCAAATCTTATAGATAGATAATCAACTCTAAATATAAAGTCTAGGACGGGAAAATTTAATCAGTGATAACTTTATATTCCAGAACTATAATCGAGAAGCAAATTTAGTTTATTGTAACTGTGGATTGTCTATGTGTGCAGGTATGTGAGTGTGTGTTTGTGTGTATGTGTGTGTGAAGAGCAGCTGGTGCTGAGAGATTATGGTTGATCAAAGACAGAGTGGTACTTTCACTTATCAGCAAATCTTTTAAACTTCCCACCACTTTGATTCCCACCACTGTCGACTGAATGACCACGTGCATAATTCACTGCATAAAGGCACAGTATATATATATATATATATATATATATATAAAGATATAATATATTATATATATATATTTAATATAATTACTATATATGCAGTGAGAACTCACATTCAGCGCTCTGATGGGAGGAGCAGGCGTGTTTGCCCTGAAGGCTGATCTCTTGAAGCCTGGCATTGCTGACAGGCTATAACCCCCGGATCGCCTCCAGATGCGGTCCTCGTGTGGAAGCATCACTGGAAAGAGATTGATAGATTTAGTAAGAATAAGTCCTGCTTTTTCTTACATAGGGACCATTTGGTAACCTTCTCCCTAGGTGGAATCTCCTGGCAGCAGGAAGAGTTACTTACACTAACTGGGAAAAGATATATGTATCCAGCACCTAAAGCTACTCTATACCTTCAGTAATTCAAAACCCTCCTAACCTCGGCTAGGGGCCATTGGAGGATGAGTGTTCTGCCTCAGGTATCCCATTCCTTCTTCATCTTCTTCGTCATCTTCTTCTTCTTCCTCTTCCTCGTCATAGTCGGGGAAGAGCTTGGGCTGTGGAGCAAACCTGTGGGAGGATAAGGAATTGGTAATAACCTCAGGAGAGGGATCTATGCAAAGCTTTATTAGTCACTTCAGAGCTATGACAAATACCAGTGGAGCCAAAATTAACCTATGCAAAATGGAGTAATGCTTTCAGCGCTGGCAATAAAATTATCTTTGACTCATTCACACATTGATAACATAGTCCTTCTGCATTCAAAGCACATCCAAGTTATATGGGTCTTCCCTCATTGAATTGTCTTTCTTGTTATGACACATCCAACAGAACATTATAATGTGATCAAATTCATTCAAGTTTATCTTGATAATATGCAATTTGATTCATTCAACTGCATCTTTAAACTATGAGTTTTAACTCATTCTGACATATCTTCATAAGTACTGTTATCTATCTTACTTCAGTGGTGTCAAGGCATTTGGAGCATAGCATCCATCTTAAATAATTTGTGCCAGGGGCTTTGGAACATAGCATCTCTTACTTCAGTGGTGCCAGGGCCTTTGAAGCCACATTATCTATCTTGCCTCAGTGGTACCAGGGCCTTTGGAGTGTAGTATCTATCTTAACTCAGTAGTACCAAGGCCTTTGGAGCACAGTATCCATCTTAAATAATTGGTGCTAAGTCCTTTAGAGCCACAGCATTTATCCTACCTCAGCGGTGCCAGGGCCTTTGGGGAATATTACCTATCTTTAGTGGTTCTAGGACCTATGGAACTTAATATCTGCCTTACCTTGGGGGTGCAGGAGCCATTGGGGCATAGGTCACAGTGGCAAATCCAGGGTTGCGATGCTTAGGGACCTTGCCTAGCATAGCCAGAAGCTCCATAACGTCGACTTCCCGCCGGAGCTTGTCGAGGTCAATGTTCCTCAGGTCACGGCGGATCCTGTTGAGGTCGTGAAGGTCCCTCTTGTGCCGGTGACCAGTGCGCAGGGCCTTGAGGGAAACCTGGAGGCTGAGAGTGTAGGAATGCTTATTTCATTTCTGTCATATATGTAATATATATATATATATATATATATATATATATATATATATATATATATATATACATATATATATATATTTATACATATCATCTATTAGAAATTGAGTGTTCAATAGTTTAATGATTTAGTGATTAAATTGTCAATTGCTAATAAATTCGTTTATGAATGGGATTGTCTGGAGCATAAGAAGGGCAGAATAAGATCAGCTGTCCTGATGCCTGTAGCCTTCAAAATATGTGATATTTTGTTTCTTTATTTCTTTATCCACAACCTTAAGCTCAATTCTGGCCTAAGAGGGTCAACCTGTCTGCTTCATCTTTCATACCATTCGCTTCCAGAATAATGGAATTCAGTACCTGCTTTGGTGTTCCTCGACTGATTAAAATGTGGATTAAGGGGTCGAGGTATGTTGCCAGGTATCCTTCCTTGGCACTTTATTATCTCAGGTAAGACTGCCATTTCTTTCTCGTGTGCGAGGTGTGAGGCTGCGAGCCACGCTACCCTTTCAAGCTTTTATCCCTACCTTTCATAGGGATATATGATATATACGTGTATATATATTTATATAGATAATACATATATATAATATCTATGCATATATATATGATATATATGAATTAAGCCACAAATATATATATATATATATATATATATATTATATATATATATATATATATATATATATAAAGATTTTTTTTACCACGAAGGAAAAAAATGAAAAAGCGAGATAGCCGAGTACTTTCGGTCCTATTCGGACCCTGTACTCGGATATCTCGCTTTTTCATTTTTTTCCTTCGTGGCAAAAAAACCTTTATTTATACATAGCATCACGTTTTATATACTTCGTGATCAAGTTATTCATATGTATATATATATATATATATATATATATATAATATATATTGTATATAATACTTTATCATGAACTTTACACATGACATTTATATACTACTTTCAAATGTCAAGCCGGATATGACGCAGAACATCGCAGTCAGCCTCTGGGACAAACTTTCACCCAAACCTTATTGCATAACCTACGTAAGTCCTCCCATCTTCGACCATTGATCGAACATATTTCCTTTTTGAGTTGAAAGGAAACACATAAGCTTAAAAACAACTTAGAGAAAGACCCCGTCAGCCTCTCATCTCCGTCTCTTTGATAACTTCAAAGGTATTCCTCAAAAATAATAAGATAAAAAAAGGCCGATTAGCCATTTTGAAAAACAAGGTGAAAAGCGACTTGATCAACAACGTTGGCGGGACTGGAGTGGAATATGGGATATAAGCCAAAGGTATAGACGCTGGGGCCTATAAGTTCATTCAGCGCTGAGATGGGAATTGATAGTAAGAAAGTTTGAAAGGTGTAACAGGAGGAAAATCTCAAAGCAGTTGCATCGTGCAGCAACTATTAGGAGAGAATGGATAGCAAGATGAAAGCAAGAGAACATGACATGAATGGAGATACTACAGTCTAAAGAATGAAGGGAGTTGCAGCTAGGAGCCGAAAGTACGCTTTGAAGAACCTTAAGTAATGCCTACAGTGCATAGCGTGGGGTGCACTTGCGGGGGCAACACGGGTAGGGTGACACTTTTCATAATGTGTCTTTTTCGCGCGTGTGGTTGTGTGGACATCTTCACGTCTGTTTGACCCACTCCCAACAAAAAAAGGTGATGTGAGGTAACTTATCCCTTTCAAGTCTTATCCCTCCTAAGTATTATTTCAGAGTTTCAGAGCCTAAGTTCTGTCGCAGCCACAAAGCATTCAGACTATTTTTTTTATCAGTAATCCTGATCTTTTATTCGGCTACTATTAAGCATCTCCTCACATGGCAAACTCCAAAGAAGAAGAAAAGAAAAAGAGGTGCTACTTTGGCTTGTTATCCAAGCGTCACCTACTCCGAGGTGCTAGTACTAAGCACCGTAGGGTAAATGTCAAGTAGACGGCCCCACAAAGATATCGTTTATTAATATAGTCGACCACACAATATAGGAATGGGTTTATACACTATACTTTGATCCCTTAGGGGCTAGTACTAACACGGCGTTCCAAAAAGCTTCCGCCGTATTTATAGTACTAGCACCTCGGAGCAGGTGACACGTAGATAACGAGCCAAAGTAGCGCATCTTTTTCTTGGAACGTCGTGTTTAGTACCTAGCACGTCGGGGGGATCAAAGTATTATATATATACCATTTCTATATTGTGTGGTCGACGAATTATATAAATAGACGATGTCTTCGTGCGGCCGTCTACTTGACATTTACCATAAGGTGTTTAGTACTATCACCTCGGAGTAGTAGGTGACAACAAACCTCCCAGATCACTTACACTTTCCTTGGGTCAGATTTCTGCTGACGGTGGTTGATTGAGCGACGCTTCCTTCGGGCGGGGAATGTCCCATCGTCCACGGTTCCGTATAGAGAGGGCATGCCCCAATCTGCCGTGATAAGAGAGGAAGAAGATTGTCATGTAGTACTAGTTTATCTTTTATTTCATGATTTCGTTACTCGTACTAGGTTCCATATTGTAGCCGTCAGGCTTTTTATCATCCTGGGTTTCCCAACTATGGTTACAGCTTGGCTTCTAATAATCATAATAAATGGCATACTTATGTTACAAGACAGAAGAGAGAGAGAGAGAGAGAGAGAGAGAGAGAGAGAGCCCTTACTTGCATTGTAAAACTCCGAAGGCGGCCTCCACCTACTGGCCAACGCCACTGGTGGGAGATCGCTGATCATCTCCTCCCGATGGATGGGCACCATGCGGCGGTTCATGTGCGCGGGCATTGGAGGAAGGTGGCGCCCTTCGTGGGTGGTGGGCTCTGGCCTGGGAGGGGGTGGAGGGGGAGGAGGAGGGGGTGATTCCTGCCGGTGGTCGTCTTCGGTGTCTTCGTCGGAATCGCGCGCCTCGGTTTTGTCCTCGGAGCCCACTTTGACGTCGCTGCTGCTGTGGGCGACTTCGTCCGCGTCGCCCTCGGGATCCGTCGTAGGATTCTCGTGCTCTGCGTTCTCTGTTGGGTGAAGACGAGGAAGAAGTACTCAGGGATTCCCAGCCGTTAAGGGGACGTCGTCTTTAAAGATATTGGGCCATTTATCGGCCAGAGAAGTACCTCAAAGTGGCCATAAAATTAGCATTGAAGAGGACTTTTAGTTGCCTCGAAAAGGTGTTTAATAAACAAAACATATATTTCAGAAGTCGTCCCTTGATCAGAAAGGCCTTTTAGTGCCAAGGAAACCATAGAGAGAGAGAGAGAGAGAGAGAGAGAAAGAGAGAGAGAGCACATCTCACCTGTCGTTTCGCTGGAAGGGAAGGCCCCTGGTAGGGCGTCCTCATCTAAGACGCTGACGGGTTTATTCTGCTGATTCCCAAATTGGATGTTTTCGTCGGACCGTTTCATCGCTGAGGAAGAATACAAGAAGAAGACCAATGTAAACAAAGAGCTGCCCTTGTTACGTGGAACAATAGATGAGCCAAAATCTGTTATTATTATTATTATTATTATTATTATTATTATTATTATTATTATTATTAACCAAACAAAAACTTCTTTCAGTTTTCTTCTGAAGATTGAAAAAGAAACCCTCAAAATCACTCTGTAACTTGTTTACTTCTAAGTATTTACATTTAATATTACTCCACACTCGAGTACTTTCAGGCCCTATCTGTGGCCCATTTTCAAGAGATGTTTGGGATGTTAGCCTGGGTCAAGGCCCAGCAGTCTTCTGGAACTTCTTCTCGTTGAGCTGTCATTTATGTGATGGCTGTACTGGTTTCCTTGAGAGTTGCTAATCCCCTCTTGTCGCTCTGATATCCTGAGCTGATACTCAATGGGATCAACCATTAAAAGTCTGTTGGGCAGAAAACCTAATCTCTAGGTCAGCAGGGTCAATCTTAGCTTCTTTTAATATCAAAGCTCGGCTTATGGGATCTTCTGAGGTAAAACCTTTGTTTCCTTCTATTACTTTAATCTCTCTGATGAGTGCACCTTCTACTACCTTCCTGTGAGTAAAATTAAATGTAAATACTTAGAAGTAAACAAGTACACAGGGATTTTGTGGGTTTCTTTTTCACTTAATAATAATAATAATAATAATAATTAATTATTATTATTATTTTATTATTATTATTATATTTTATTATTATATTATTATTATTAGATTATTATTATTATTATTATTAATTCGAGGTTTCTCGTAAAATGCAAGGAAAGCACTGGCTTTACGATGTGGAACAATAGATTTAATCTGTTATATTATTATTATATATTATTATTATTATTATTATTATATTATTATTAATATGTTCGTACCAAAAACTTGATTCAAGGTCAAGGTCATACTTTTCTATTTGACTGACCTCCTCATGCCTGTCAGTGCGTCTGTTTGTATTATGCCTGCTATTTTGCCTGTCAAATATGAATTTATATATGTGTGTATACATGTAGAAAAATATATATATATAATGTATATATATATATATATATATATATATATATATATAATATATGTATACTATGGTATATATCTTTATACACATACATATATACTATACATATACACATATATATACAGTATATTTTTCACTTCCATTTTGTATGGTGGATGAATATTCACTCAAGGATTTCATCTTTTGAAAGGAGGGAGAGAGGATATGAGAGGATCTGAGGGATTGGCCTCGTCTTATAAAAAAGGGGATATATCATCAACCGAAATACCTTTTTATTGGGGGCATTTGAAAAAAAAGTAATATCAACCTCAGGAGAGAGAGAG
Source organism: Macrobrachium nipponense (assembly GCF_015104395.2). Classification (NCBI taxonomy): domain Eukaryota; kingdom Metazoa; phylum Arthropoda; class Malacostraca; order Decapoda; family Palaemonidae; genus Macrobrachium; species Macrobrachium nipponense. The sequence goes on along the minus strand of NC_061095.1, from coordinate 47,884,653 downwards.
ACAGACAGACAGACAGACAGAAAGACAGACAGACAGACAGACAGACAGACAGACAGAGATATAATAAAAGGATAATATTAAATATCTCCTGTTTTGTCTTTTATCATAATAATAATAATAATAATAATAATAATATAATAATAATAATAATAATAATAATAATAATAATAATAATAATAATAATAAAAAGAGAGATAGCACAGCACCTTTAAACTGACCTTCAGGTATTTAGTGTCCCCGCGCGTGTCGCAAACAGTGTTGCAAACAAATCGAAAACGCCATATGAACAAACAGGCTTTCATCATATTCATTCCAAACCGTCGATATATCGTAGCGTTTAATTGCGCTCAAACGCCTGACTAATTGAACGCGCTCGGAGCCGGGTCGTATATTTATTGGGCTCGTTCCTTTTGAAGTTTTTAGACAAAACAAATTGATTGCTTTTTTATTATTGTTTTTTTTAGGGTTGAGCTTTTGTCCGTCATGATTTAGAGAGACGACGACGAACGCATTCAATTTTATTGATGACAATAGTGATAATAATATTTATTATTATTATTATTATTATTATTATTATTATTATATTATTAATTATTATTATTATTATTATTATTATTATTATTTATTATTATTATTAGGAATATCATCAGGAATTGTGAAAGCTATCAGATAATTTTATTATATTTTTCTTTTTTTTAGCTTAAAATGAGGTCAATGGGATTATTTACGTTCTTTTTTTTTAATTATTTACTTTTCAATATACATATTCATAATAATAATAATAATAATAATAATAATAATAATAATAATAATAATAATGAACCAAACAGAGACTTTCGAGACCTCATTGTACAACTCGGTGACACCTGAACTCAAGGGACACTCAGGTGACACTCAGTGACACTCAGGTGACACGCCCTCACCTGTGGGTGACGAAGGCAGAGCCACGATGACGTCAACGAAGGCTAGCAACAGGAGGAGCGCCCACGCGCCCGCGAGACCACCACCGCCGCCCTTCATGACTGGTGATGGTGAAGACAAACCTAAAGGAAATGGAAAAAGGAAAAAAATAATTAATTTTTGTCGCTGGAATAAAAACGAGTTGGTTTAAAAAAAAAAAAAAAAAAAAAAAAAAATTTAATAATAATAATAAATAATAATAAAAATAATAATAATAATAATAATAATAATAATAATAATAATAAAAGTCACAGTTGGTTGGTGAGTATAGAACGCCACACCAGGGTCGATTAATATATATATATAATATAATAATAATAATTATATAAGTATATCTATATATAAGATATATATAGACTATAGATATACATATATATATATATGTATATATATATATAGATTAATCTATATTATAGTATATATATATATTAATTATATTAGGTATATATTTATATATATATATATATATATATATATATATATATATATATCTTAGGATATATATTAATGTAGATATATATAATATATATATAGATATATATATAAGATTATATATGTGTGTATATTTTAATGTATACCAACACATAAACAAATATATATATTAATAACATACGCTATTTGTCATAACCTAAAAGAAAGCCATCTTTATTCCGTTTTCGTTTTGTTAAAAGAAGCACTAGAGGCCCAACTGAAGCAAATTCGCTCTCAAGATGCACAGCGTCACTTCAGAATTGCCTTCCTCGCAAAACTGACCCGAGAGGAACAAAGAAAAAGATTTCGCCGTGGAATTTTCAACTCTCCTGCTCCTTCGCAAGTTCGAAATACTTTCCGCTTTCGCCACCCCCCCCCCCCCAAACCCCCCACCCCAGCCCTACTCCCACTCCCACCCTTTCGCCCCTAGCGAAATTTTTAAGGAGCTTCTTCGTCTTGCAGGACCGACAAGAATTCCTTGTAACTGACTTTTCGCTTTTACCCTTTTTTGGTGGTTCAGAGTTGACGAGTTACCTCTTTCCTACTGCTTTCTTTTTCCCATTTTTAATCATCTGTAAAAGGAAGCAAAGAAAACTACTGAGACGGCTTTGTCTGTCCGTCCGCACTTTTTTGTGTCCGCTCTCAGATCTTAAAACCTACTGAGGCTAGAAGGCTGCAAATTGGTATGTTGATTATCCACCCTCCAGTCATCAAACATACCAAATTGCAGCCCTTCAGCCTAGGCAGTTTTTATTTTATTTAAGGCTAAAGATAACCATTATCGTGAGTCTAGCCCCCACCGGGCCGTGGGTAAAGTTTCATGGCTCGCGGCTCGTACAGCATTATGCGAGACCACCGAAATATGTATCTATTTTCTATAACCTTGATTACATGCTGTATAGAAAACAAAGACATATCGGCACATTTTTACTTGCTATCAGTTCTTTCTGCTTTGCATTTCTTTTAATTGGGGATTAAAAACTTTTTATTCTGATGATGAGAATAATAATATTGCTGACAAATTAAAATTCATCTTCTGGCAACTCTGGCATCTGTTATATTCTTCAGAGTTGACAAGTAGTCGATTTCAAGGAGAGCTGGTCCACTGCCTATCTCTGTCCAATCTGCAGCTCACCATAGTGGGGTGATAATCAGGTTCCTTATGCACTGCTTAGGTCAACAGAATGAGCCTGAAGTGCTTCGACTCATCTGTAAACCAATCTCAGGTCTCCCAGCTGGTGAAGCAAGTGTTACAACCACTACAAGAGATTGTCATTATGCCACCAGGGCTCTTCTAAATATACAAAGGTGTGAAAGGGAGCAGGAGGCCCTATGTGGACGTCAGAACTCACACTAACCAACAAGAGACGAAGGTTCCACTAAGACTGGGCCATCCACCATCCACCCCAAAAGAGAGGTTCCTTTCCCATACCCAAATACCCACCAAATCAAGGCCGAACTTTGGTCCAATTTTCGTTAAAATGCACTCTATGCTTCTAGTGAAATGTCAATATTGAGTGTACAAAGGTCTGAGAAAAAAAAAAAAATGTAAAAATCCACTCCATACATTTTATGTCATATTACTAACAAGCACACAAAGAGTCTGAGCCAAAAAAGAACTAGTAAAAATCCCCTCTATACATTTGTTTAATAACAATAACAAGGATATGAAGAATCTGAACCAAAAAAGACCTAATAAAATTCAAGGACTGCCTCTATTAGCAATTATTGAAGAGCTTCTATTTCTTTTTTGTTTTTTTCAGAGCCGTAATTTTTCCCCATTACTTTGGGGGGTGGCATTCCAAAGGCAAACCATTACTACTACTACTACTACTACTAGTATACTGCTATTGGTGTCCGGTATTCTATAGACCTTGATTGGGGTGGGCCATCAATCCTAAGAGACAAATGCCCACTAGGAGTTTAAAGGTCCTTGGTACATGCCCTAGAGTACAGTTCCTATCAAATCAAGTATATCTTAATTTAACCAGGCCACTGAGCTGATTAACAGCTCTCCCAGGGCTAGTCCGAAGGATTAGATATTTTTGACGTGGCTAGGAACCAATTGGTTACCTAGCAACGGGACCTACAGCTTATATTGTGGGATCTGAATCAAATTATATCGGGAAATGAATTTCTAATCACCAGAAATAAAACCCTCTGATTCCACGTTGGCAGAGCTGGGAATCGAACTTGCGACTACCGAATCGGTAGGGAAGCACGTAACCAACTCGTCCAACGAGGAACTGTATTTCGTATTGCCTTGTAGTAATCATGGCCGGGAGCCCCTGCCAAGGAGCGGAGGACAAACATCGATTTGGGCATCAAATGCGGGAATTTCAGGCCAAAATCCAGAAATCTGGGAATTCTCCAGTGAGCATGATTCCCAAATTAACAATGCCCAACTTCACAAAAATTATTACTCAACCCAACCTTGTTCTGAGGTCATTTGGTACTACAGTGTCCAGTGATTCACCTGGGACTCCATGACCCCCATATCATTAATGACGTGTCAAGAGTACACCTACCTATAATCACTCACACACACACACACACACACACAGACGCACACACCCAACCCCCCTTTGACCCCCATATCCCCACCCTCTCAAGCGGCGGCGTCTGCGTTCCACAGCTAATTCGTCAGAACGGAAAACGGAAATCAATCAGACGTTAAGCTTCTCTCTCTCTCTCTCTCTCTCTCTCAGTAATGTCTCGCTCAGTTAACTACCATACAAGAGGGATTTTGTCATTCTCAGATTTAAAACCTCTTCTCTCCATCCCTCTCCCCCCTCCTCTCTCTCTCTCTCTCTCTCTCTCTCTCTCTCTCTCTCTCTCGCGTGCAACGATGACGCCTGAGTCACGTCGTGTTCAGCAGAATCGCAGAAGACCTTCCACTGAAACATCCACTGAAACAGGCGAGTCTATTCCGAAGGTGCGTTCCGAACCTTCGATCATCAGAGCTGCTCTCCTGCTTTAATGAGGTTGGTATAATTAAGGTCAATTATTTCTGTCTGGGATCGATTTTAGGCAGGTGATTAGACCAAGTGGTCCCATGACTGTCTGTACTTATGCACAGTACACGCACACACACACATACATATGTGTGTATATAATAATATATAATATAAGATATATAAATATATATATATCTATATTTTATAATATATATATATAGAACTAAGTCACAAAGATATGGGACTTGATGAATGTATAAATAAATCCAATAGCCATGAAAGGAAAAGTGAAGCACGGAGTACTTGCAAGGCCTTTCGACTTACTCTCCTTTACTTAGTAAAGGACGGTAAGTCGAAAGGCCTAGCGACCACTCCGTGTTTAATTTCCCTTCGTCGCTATTGTGTTTATTTAAAGATTGTATACTATATATACATGTATGTACACACATGTTCTATATTTATTTATATATATACTTTGATGATGAATAATATAGTCAAGGCCAATTGGAACATTTTAGTAATTATATTGGGCAAACTTCTACAGTTCATAACTTAATCATCAGGATAAAATAAATTTTAAAAAAATAGTTGAAAACACAATCAAATCAAATGTCTGACTAAAACTTTACAAAATCGAACATAACAAAAGTAGTCAAGACAAGAAACAGCAGATGAACCTAAGCTTTTAGAACGAGAACACTAACTAGAATAATATTCAAAAGTAAAACAAGTTAAAAATACGATAAAGTTTCTTCGGCGCAATTCTGTTTTCTGTACAGCGTTTAATCAAGGATTACCAAAAATAGTTCTATCTCTCGGTATAAATCTGTATGAGCCGCGGCCCATTTAACTTTCAGCCACGGCCCGGTGCTAACCTTTCCCATAGCGCTGCCAGACGCACGATCATGGCTAACTTTAACCTTAAATCAAATCAAAAGTGATGAGACTACAGGGCTGCAATTAGGTATGTTTGATGATTGGAAGGTGGATGATCAACATGCCAATTTGCAGCCCTCTAGCCTCAGTAGTTGTAAAGATCTGAGGGCGGACAGAAAAAGTGCGGACGGACAGACTATACTCTGTTTTTTTCCACCTGTCCATCCGCCTGTGGTGTTTTCGCATGGTAACACTGCGTCCCTGGCTTTAAATAGTTACGCTATGTGTAAGTTTTAGGTAAATAAAAGGATATCTGGGTGTACATTTGCAACTGAATAGTGTTTTAATAATTTACTGTATGCAAATTACACCGTTGATAGTCGAAATAGGATATCATTTAAAGGCCGGGAAGCAGTGTTACCATGCGCAAACATCACAGGCGGATGGACAGATGGAAAAAAACAGAATATAGGTCATGTCAATGGTTTTATTTTCCAGAAAACTAACTGGCAAATCCAAAGTGAAATTGGCCTTTTCAGTACTTTCCAAGGAACAACTGAAATGATCTTTTGACCAGACAAGTTGTTGATCAGCTTCTGTTCCTCTGTTGTGAACCAAGAGACTCAGAAATTGCGAGATGGTTCATTACTTTGACATCTCTGTCAGTGACAGGAGGATGAAACGGTATGACCTGTTTTGGCAGCAAAAGGTGGTTTAAAAAGTGGAAACTTTGTCCTGACAGAGAGAGAGAGAGAATGGTGGCGGGAGAAAGAGCTAGCGTTCAAGATTTCTGTGTCTGAGCCAACGAGAACTGTCTCTCTTGCGTATGGCCGACCACACTAACAATTATTATTATTATTTTTTTTTTTTTTTTTTTTTTTTTTTGGCTCTATCACAGTCCTCCAATTCGACTGGGTGGTATTCATAGTGTGGGGTTCCGGGCTGCAGTCTGCCTCCTTAGGAGTCCATCATTTTTCTTACTACGTGCGCCGTTTCTAGGATCACACTCTTCTGCATGAGTCCTGGAGCTACTTCAGCCTCTAGTTTTTCCAGATTCCTTTTCAGGGATCTTGGGATCGTGCCTAGTGTTCCTATGATTATGGGTACAATTTCCACTTGCATATCCCATATCCTTCTTATTTCTATTTTCAGGTTTGATACTTATCCATTTTTTCCCTTTCTTTCACTTCAACTCTGGTGTCTCATGGCATTGCGACATTATTATTATTATTATTATTATTATTATTATTATTATTATTATTATTATTATTATTATTATTATTATTATTCAGAAGATGAACCCTTCTGTTACGGAACAAGTCCACCAAAGGGGCCCACTGACTTGAAATTCAAACTTCCAAAGAATATTAAGGCGTTCATTCGAAAGAAGTACCAGAAGATTTTTGGAAATACAGAAAAGGGGAGACCAGTATTTAGACAAACAGACAAATTAACGAATTGACAAATAACTAGAAATGTAAGTAAAATACTAAAACAAGTTGAATTGCACTGGAGTAATAATGCATTGCGTCTTCTCTTCAACTTCTGAAGTTATGATTTTACGACATCCTCAGTTTGAGGAATAAAGGACCTCTGGAACTGAGAAGTTGGACAGCGAAGAACACTCCCCAAACAGACAATGCATGAAAAAAGGCCTATACTACAAGTGCTCAAACTGTGAAAGGAGTGAGTAAAAGCGTATTAAAAGCTAATTCAAGAGAAACTGTTCGATAAATCTTTAGAAACATCCGGAGCACATGACCTCCACGCCCAAGGTAGGATAATTGAAGTATACTTTAATTCTTTAAAAAAAAATGATTCGGATTTATGCGAAAGACTGAAATGGGAGCAAGAGTTCTCTGTAAAATAATTCTGGAGGAGACTCACTCTCTCTCTCTCTCTCTCTCTCTCTCTCTCTACACCTCTCTTCTCTCTTTTCCCTCTCTCTCTCTCTCGTTTTTCACTCTCTCTCTCTCTCTCCTCTACTCTCTCTCTCTCTTTCTCTCTCTCTGCTCATCTCTCTCTCTCTCTCCCTCTTTTTTACCCTCTCTTCTCTCTTTCCCCCTCTCTCTCTCTCTTTTTCACTCTCTCTCTCTCTCTCTCCTCTTTTTTACTCTTCTTCTCTCTCTCTCTCTCTCTCTCTCTCTCTCTCTCTCTCTCCCACACACACACACTTTCCTCTCTCTCTCTCTCTCTCTCTTTCTCTCTCTCTGTCTCTCTCAAAAATTAGAACAAATGTTGGAGTAATATACGGAAATCAGCTGATAGCATTTAATATGTGTCACTGCACCATTATTAGCAACGAAGGGAAGAGGAAATATTTAGAATAAACCTTTTAGGAAAAAAGAAGAAAGAAAGAAGGAAAAAGAGAAAAACAAAGATGGATGAAAGAATTGACAGGAATGTGGCATTCCTACTTGGCAGCCAAGACCAGGAATGGATTCCCGCCATTGTATCAACATATAGGAGGTTGGCATGGAAACACTCATTGACCTTCAACTCTCTCTCTCTCTCTCTCTCTCTCTCTCACCGCCTCCCGCTCTCTCACCGCTCCCGCTCTCAGTCCTTTCTCGCTTTTCTCTCTCTCTCATCGCTCTTTCTCACCGCCTTCGCTCTCTCTCTCTCGTCTCTCATCTGGCTATCTCTCTCTCGCTCTTTCTCCTAATTGCCCGCCTCTCTCTCTCTCTCTCGTCTCTCTCAGCTCAATCTCGTCTTCTCTTTCATGGCCCCGGTCTTTCACTCTACCTTAGCTCAATTTCTCTCGCTCCTTTATTTCTCTCCATACCCAATTTGCGCCTTCCCTCTCCAACTCATCTTGTTCTTTTTCTCGATCCCTCTCCGCCTTCCTCTTTTATTTCCCAATCAATCAGTCGCTCTTCCTCTCAATACTCCTCTCCTCTTCAAGCCCGCACAGACTGCTAGTTCACTGTCTTTCCCGGCCTCTATTCGCGCGTGTTCTTTTCTTTCTTCCCTATTGGCCTCCCTTCATCTTCAATCGTTTTCGCTCTCTCTCTCTCTCTCTCTCTCTCTCGCTGTCTTTTATTTTCTCTCTCCCCCTCTCGCTCTCGTCTCTCTCTTCTCTCTCTCTTTCCTCCCGGTCTTTTACTCTTCTCTCTTCTCTCTCCTCTCTCACTCTTCTCCTCTCTCTCTCTCTCTCTCTCTCCTCTCTCTCTGTCTCTCTCTCTCCTCCTCTCTCTCTTCTCTACTCTGTTTTCTCTCTCTCTCTATCTCTCTCTCTCCCTCCTCCTCCTCTCCTCCTCCTCCTCCTCCTCCTCCTTCTTAGTCTGCCATCGATTTCTTCCTCATGTTTCCATTTTAGTTGCGATTTTCGTAACGAATTTTTCGGTCGTTTCAGTCCCCCACTCTTGGCTGAGAATTAATCTTCGTGCATTTGAAATAATTCAATGTAATCTAATCTCCTATAAAATTACTTTATAGTAAAAATTATTTTAATTCTTTTCTTATCACAATTTTTATATTTTATGTTGATTTAAATTGTTGAGTTTGATTTGTCATATGTTTTATTATATTTTGTTGAATCTTTTTATCTTGAAAATACTATTCATGATTTTATCAAAGGGTTCTCAATATTAATATTCAATTCTAGTATATTTTAACAATGAATCTTTTATCATTTTGTTTAGTGAACAAATTTAGAAAGATTTGGCATTCTGGAAGCGGTTCCCTTCTTAGAATAAAATATAGAATTTGGGCCAAAAGCCAAGCACTGGGATCCATAAGGTCATTCAGCGCTGAGAGGAAATATCACTAGAAAAACCTATTCTCGAAAAAAAAAACATAAAAAGGTAATTCTAGAATATTGCAGACTTCTTTCTTCATTTTTTTAGCATTTTGAAAACAAGATCAAGGACACTGAGGTGGAAGGTGTACAGGAGGCTAAGTAAAATCGACGTGTGGTCTTGAATGGTATTGAATATCAAGAATAAATTCATATTAATTATTCTCTATGGAACTGAATTCAGAACTTAGGCCAAAGGCCAAGCACTGGGACCTATGAGGTTATTCCGCGCTGAAGCGAGGGTGGAAAGTCAGATGGAAGAGAGAGAATATGGAAGGAGGTACAGTAAAAGGAACGAAAGGAGTTGCAGGTAGGGGCCCAAGGGAAAGAACCTTAATACTATCTCCCTACGGGGAATTATTCTCTATCATTATTCAACTCCATAACAAACAAGTAGGTATGCCCCATTCCAGTTGCCCCACCTCACTCTTAAACATCACTGGCCAACGGTGTACCTCATGCAGTGCACTGTAGGCATTACTCAAGGGTGTTTGCAGTATCCTTATGGCTCCTAGCTGAAACCTCTTTCATTCCTTTTACTGTACCTCCTTCCATATTCTCTTTCCTCTGTCTGTAAGTCGTTGACTTCTGTTTAACCTCTCTGTGATGTGTGTGTGTGCAACAAGTTGCTGACTTTTGTTTATGATATGTTTTACTGCAGTGTGGACACACCCCTAAGCTGGCATTCATGCATGAATTACAAGTCACTGGCTTTTATTTAACATGTCTGTGATGTGTGTGTGTGCAACAAGTTGGTGACTTGTCTTTATAACCATTTTGACTACAGTGTGGATACATCCAAAGGCTGGCATGAATGCACAAATCAAAAGACGATGTCTTGTAAGCAACCTGCCTGTGATGTGACGTACTCTCACACTGGCATTTATCCATGAGATGAAAGTCACAGACATGTATGTAACCTGCCTGTGATATGTGTGCAACAAATTGCTGTTGTATTTATGACTTGTTTCAATGCAGTGTGGACGCACCCCGTAGGCTGTGAGCTAAAATGACTATACTCTGTTTTTTTCCATCTGTCCATCCGCCTGTGGCGTTTTCGCATGGTAACACTGCGTCCCGGGCTTTAAATAGTTCCGCTATGTGTAAGTTTTAGGTAAATAAAAGGATATCTGGGTGTACATTTGCAACTGAAAAGTGTTTTAAGAATTCAATGTATGCGAATTACACCGTTAATATTCGAAATAGGATATCATTTAAAGCCCGGGACGCAGTGTTACCATGCGCAAACACCACAGGCAGATGGACAGATGGAAAAAAACAGAGTATAATCAGGGGAATAGTTCTTTGACCTCTGCTGACTCAAGCAATGAATTAGATAAATTGGGCATCTTTACTCTGTTTTTTCCATCTGTCCATCCGCTTCTGTGGTGATTTTTGTATGGTAACACTGCGTCCCGGGCGGGCTTTAGATAGTTACATTCAGCTTACATTCAACGATTATAACTAATATCCTGTTTTGAATATTAACGGTGTAATTCGCATGCAGTAAATTATTAAACACTTTTCAGTTGCATGTACACCCAGAAATCCTTTTATTTTATTTACCTAAAACTTACACATAGCGTAACTATCTAAAGCCCGGGGCGCAGTGTTACCATACGGAAACACCACAGGCGGATGGACAGATGGAAAAAAAACAGAGTATAGTAATGAATCGTCATTGGTGGATTGCAAGTGGCAAAATGGAGAGTGGGGTGTTGGAGGGCATAGGGCTTGCAACCTCATCCTGTGCCACAGAGCCTAAATGGAAGAGGTGTATGAGAAAGACTTCATGCCATATATCCTCTCCTAACTCTGTTGCTTTGTTGTTGTGCTTGTTGTTGTTCGTGTGGGGCAGGTGGGGCAGGAAAGCCTAAAAAGGTCTGAAAAAGGTGTTTTGCGTTGAGTTAATGATACAGGAATTTCAGAATAGGATATTTATGATTTGCTTATTAAAACGAAAATGTAATAAATAAATAATATGCCTGTTAAACAGTACAGAAAAATAATTTCTAATAAAATATAACATATATTTTAAATTTTCTTTGATGAAAAAGCAGGCTATTTAAACGGGCGTAGATTTTAGCACGTTTTAATTTATTTGATGTACTGAATTTAGAGGCCATTTTTCTGTTCAATATATGAACGTGTTTAATTTGTGTCCTTTTTATCTGATCCTTGTTGAGTAGTGCTAATTACGAGTATTAATTACGAAGACCACTTCACGTTAAGTTAGGAATATAATGTTTGCAACTTATGCGTGAGGAAAATATCTTGCACACATCCCGAGTAGGCTGAAGGTCGAATCATGCCTTGTTAAAGATTGATATATCATTCTGTTAAGTTATGTTAAATTCATCCATCAGCCCTCTAAATTATGCTAAATTTATCCTTTAACCTCTTAGCTTATGGTGAATTAATCCATTAACTTTTAAAATCATGAAGAATTATTAATCCTTTAGACTTTGCAATAATGATGAATTAATCCGTTAATTTTTTAAGTTACGATGAGTCGATCATTTAATCTGTAAGATTATGGAAATTATTCCTTTAAATTTTTGAAATCAGGATGTATTAATCCTTTAGCCTTTCGAATTATAATGAATTAATCCTTTAGCCTTTCAAATTATAATGAATTTATCCTTTAGCCTTTCAAATTAGGATTAATTAATCCTGTAACATTTTTAATCATAATGAATTAATCCTTTAACATTTTAAATCATAATGAATTAATCCTTTAGCCTTTCAAATTATAATGAATTAATCCTTTAGCCTTTCAAATTATGATGAATTAATCCTTTAACATTTTAAATCATAATGAATTAATCCTTTAGCTTTTCAAATCATAATGAATTAATCCTTTAGCCTTTCAAATTATAATGAATTAATCATTTAGCCTTTCAAATCATAATGAATTAATCCTTTAACATTTTAAATAATGATGAATTAATCATTTAACATTTTAAATTATAATGAACGAATCCTTTAGCCTTTCAAATCATAAAGAATTAATCTTTTAACATTTTAAATTATAATGAATTAATCCTTTAGCCTTTCAAATCATAAAGAATTAATCTTTTAACATTTTAAATTATAATGAACGAATCCTTTAGCCTTTCAAATCATAATGAATTAATCATTTAACATTTTAAATCATGATGAATTAATCCTTTAGCCTTTCAAATCACAATGAATTAATCCTTTAGCCTTTCAAATCATAATGAATTAATTCTTTAACATTTTAAATCATGATGAATTAATCCTTTAGCCTTTCAAATCATAATGAATTAATCCTTTAGCCTTTCAAATTATGACGAATTAATCCTTTAACATTTTAAATCATAATGAATTAATTCTTTAACATTTTAAATCATAATGAATTAATCCTTTAACATTTTAAATCATAATGAATTAATCCTTTAGCCTTTCAAATTATAATGAATCCCTTTAATTAACCTGATGCATCATGATGAATAATTCCTGATACCTTTTAGATTGCAATGAGTTAATTCTTATCTTTAAAATAAGATGAATTATTCCATTAACCTTTAAGATTATTATGAATTCATCCATTAAAATTTTAAGTTATGTTGAAGTAATCCTTTCACCTTGTAAATTATAATGAATTAATCCTTTAATCTGTAATATTTTCATGAATTTATGTTTTAACCTTTTAGGTCATGAATTAATTCTTTATCCTTTCAAATGATAATGAATTGAACTTTAATCTGTAACATTATGATGAACTGATGTTTTAAACTTTTAAGTTGTGATTAATTAATGCTTTAACCTTCAAAATGATGGTAAATCAATCCACTAACCTTTCAAATTATGATGAATTAATCCTTTATCCTTTCAAATTATGATAAATTAATCCTTAAAGCTTTATATTTATGTTGAATTAATCATTTATCCTTTCAAATTTTAATGAATTAATCCTTTACCCTTCCAAAATTATGATAAAATAATCCTTTATCCTACCAAACTATGATGAATTAATCCTTAAAGCTTTAAAGTTATGTAGAATTAAAACTTTAACCTTCCAAATTATGATGAATTAATCTTTTAACCTTTTAAATTATGATGAATTAATCATTTATCCTTTTAAATCAAGCTAAATTAACCCACTATCCTTTAGAACTAGATGAATTACTCTTTTAACATTTCAAATAATGATGAATTACTCACTGAACCTCATGAATAATGTAACATTAACTTCACAACCTATGAAATGGTGCTGATTAAACCCTTAACTAATGGCAACGTTAATTTAAACCCTTCACTTATCAGATTACCACCTACCCACTTCCTATCCGTCACCCCCCCCCCTTCCCTCTACCCAATACCCTTCCCACCACCCACCACACCTTCCATGCAGATAAACTCAGTTTTTTCAGCTTTATTATTATTATTATTACTTGCAAGCTTGAATTTCACGTCAATGGTCCAAGTGGACTTGTTCCATATGAATAGGGTTCATCATCTAACTAATAATAATAATAATAATAATAATAATAATAATAATAATAATAATAATAATAATATAATAATTATAATAATAATAATAAAATTCGGTTGAGTCATTTGGTTTATTATTGCTATATACAATTCATTCTCTCTCTCTCTCTCTCTCTCTCTCTCTCTCTCTCTCCTCTCTGTCTGTCTCTCTCTCTCTCTCTCTCTCTCTCTCCAACGCGACGTTACTAGTCCCATACCTTACGACGCAACATAGAACCACTTCAGTTGTCCAGCTACCATGTACGTGATTTTATGTGTGTGTGTGTGTGTGTGTGTGTGTAGACAAACAGAGAGATAGATAGACGTGTGTCATTTGTAGATATATCTGCATTTTTGTCGTGTGTCTCTGTATGATTTTCATTCGATGAACGACGTCTTGTCCCAAATCACTACCCAGAGAGGGACATTTGTCGTCTGACTCATTAACGGCAATCCCAATAAACAAGGAAAACACCAACAACAACAGGAACAACGGAGTGCAACAGCAATAGAAAACAACTCCTCTGAATACCGAAAAATTCGGAAACGCACTCACCTTGTGTCTCTCTAGTCGAGGGAATTAGCCCGGCCCTGCTTCGGGCACCAGTAGCAACAGTCGTCAGCAGCCAGGAGACGAATTCGGTCCTCCACCCGCCTCTCTCTCTCTCTCTTTTCCTTCCTCAGGAGGGACAAGAAGGAGACTCTGCCCTCAGACGGAGTCCTCCTGCGGGACAGGGAGCCTTAGGACACTGCTGCTGCGTTGAGAGGAGGTCGTCCTTCTTCTTCCACCTGGAATATCACGCGACGCGAAGGAAGGAACCGCCTGCACTAAGGCCATAACACTCCTTCCACTTTCCAGGCTAGCTCCGCACTGTCCTTTCTCTCTCTCTCTCTCTCTTGCTCTCTCTCTCTCTCTCTCGGTCGCTCTCTCTCTCTCTAGGCCACGGCCAACTCCATCATCGATCGTTCCCTCCGTCGCCAAGGAACGGCGCCCCCACCAACCCCACCCCCCCGAGGGGTGGTTATTTCCAGGGGGCGCTTCGAAGCATCGACGTCGCCCGGAGGACCGTCATCGCTCGGGAACTGTTACACTCACACCGCTGCCAAATCGATTCGTTACGTGAATATCCTCCCGTAAGGGGTATTGCCAACAGTGCACCTCACGCGGTGCACTGTAGACATTTCTTGAAGTTCTTCGCAGCGTCCCTTCGGCTCCTTATGGCTGTCACTCCTTTTGTGGCTCCGAGCCACTTCGACGTTACTCGAAGACTTACGTGTTTGTTCCCAAGTTAGACGAATGGCGTCCGCAACCTGTCGATATTTCAGGAATTTTCATCAAAATTATTTTTCCATTCTTGCTACCCCCTACGATAGTGCCGTCAGTGGACCTCATGCGGTGCACTGTAGGCATTACTCAAGTTTTTTGCAGCGTGCTTTCGGCCCCCAGCTGCAACCACTTTCGTTCCTTTTACTGTACCTCTTTTCATATTCTCTTTCTTCCAGCTTAATTTCCTCATCCCTCTCCTAACACTTGATTCATAGTGCAAATGCTTTGAGGTTTTCCTCCTGTTACACCTTTCAAACCTTTTACTCTCAATTTCCGTTTCAGCGCTGAATGACCACATAGGTCCCAGTGCTTGGCCTTTGGCCTAAATTCTATATTCAACTCAACTCATTCTTTCTCCGGGGCCCACGATCGACGTCCCAGGCCCCAGGCCTAATTTGGGTGGAGTCCTGTGCCCAATTATTATTATTATTATTATTATTATTATTATTATTATTATTATTACTATTTGTGTATGCTGGAAACAGACCTTCTTTCAAACACGTTTTATTAAAAATATGGCAGAATTCACAGAATAGATTTTATACAAATTCTTTCAATTCTCCTAATGATTTGTCTTTCTGGCACGCTGGTATTATAAAGCAGGTGTCCAATAATCATCGTGCTGCAGGTCGTCAACGGAATTTCGGGTTGGTGTTATCAAAGGCAAACTGGTTATCAGCCTGTCCCTGATAACCAGTTTGCCTTTGATAACACCAGCCCGAAATTCCGTTGACGACCTACAGCACGATGAATATTGGACAGCTGCTTCATAATACCAGCGTGCCAGAAAGACAATCATTAGGAGAATTGAAAGAATCTTGTACAAAATCAATTCTGTGAATTCTGCCATTATTTCTGATAAAATATATTATATTATTATTATTATTATTATTATTATTATTATTATTATATTATTATTATTATTATTATTATTATTATTAGGAAGGAGGCCTTCTAGCATTGAATACAATAGCTGTTTCAACGGCATTTAATTTATATAGAATCTTCTCAACTCTTCTTATTATCTTTTTCTCGTCAGCATGTACCGGTGTATTAAGTTTCCTAAGGACATGTAAAGATTTTCATTTGTCTTAGGTACCTAAGACAAATGAAAATCTTTACATGTCCTTAGGAAACTTAATACAACAGGTACATGCTGACGAGAAAAAGATAATAAGAAGAGTTGAGAAGATTCTATATAAATTAAATGCCGTTGAACCAGCTATTGATATTATTATTATATTATATTATTATTATTATTATTATTATTATTATTATTATTGATTGCAGGTCCCCACAATAATATCGCCTGTGAAGTATATAAAGTGTTTAATGATAAGAGCTTCGCCAACCCTGCACCAGGTTCATCCTCAGCAAAGGATGAACCTGGTGCAGGGTTTCGAAAGCTCTTATCATTAAACACTTTATATACTTCACATGCGATATTATTGTGGACCTGCAATCATGTTATCATTTTCGACACTGAAAATTGTGCCCATTATTATTATTATTATTATTGTTGTTGTTGGGAGGGAGACCTGTTTAAGTATGTCCTTTTGAAAAGGATGTCTTCTTTGTGAGAAATAATCGTATATTGAGCCTTCTTCTTCTTCTTCTTCTTCTTCTTCTTCTTCTTCTTCTTCTTTATTATTATTATTATATATTATTGATTATTATTATTATTATTATTATTAATTATTATTATTATTGATTTAGGAGGCAGACCCTCTCTCAAGCATACTTTATTAAATGTAATAGCCACTTCTCTACAAGCGTAACGCTGCCGAAGTAGCCATTACTTTTAATAAAGTATTATTATTATTATTATTATTATTATTATTATTATTATTATTATTATTATTATTATTATTACCATCATTCAGAAGATGAAACCTATTCATACGAACAAGTCCACCAAAGTGGCCGCTGACTTGAACTTCAAGCTTCCAAAGAATATTATGGTGTAAAGGGGAATACAGAAAGAAGAGATCTCACTTATTGAAAGCAAAAAAATAAATGAATAAATGGATTTTAAAAAATGCATTAAGACGCAAGAAGAATAGTATTCGCTTGAACTTCCGAAGAAGTTCCAATTGCATGACCTCCTCTGGGAGGCTGTTCCTAATTTCCGGCCTAATTTGGGGGGAGAGGCAAAAGAGGTCGTGAAATTATCGCTCGTTGGAAGGCAGTGCGAGTCTCCACTGCTGCCCAGACATTTCCCTCATGCAATTGTTTGTTTTTGTTCAGTATTCGGCAGTCGAACGGCTACACCTTTAGAATTCCTATTCTAAACTCATTATTTACGCCGTGTGCATTTTCATTCATTCTCATCTTAGCGCTGAATGACCCTATGGGTCCCAGATCTTGGCTTCATGCATAAATCACATATTCCATTCGAAGGTTGACTCCGTTTGGGGCACGGAAATGCCCGTTGGTGGGCCTCCTCTAATCTACTATGAACTTATGAACCCATTCCCCTGAAGGTTCTTTGTAGCGTCCTTCAGCCCCTAGCTGCAGACCCTTTCATTCCTTTTACTGTACCTCCTTCAATATTCTCTTTCTTTCAGCTGACTTTCCTCACCTCTCTCCTAACAATTGTTTCATAATGCGAGGTTTTCCTCCTGTTACGCCTTTCAAACCTTTTACTGTCAATTTCCCTTTGAGTGCTGAATGAGACCATCGTAGGTCCCAGTGACTCCAGTTCCGTAAAATTAATTGCAAATAAACTGTGGCCCCGGCGCTGCTTGCCCTGTGGCCCCCCTCGACGAAGTGGTGCAACCAAGCTGCCCAGTTATGCAAGAGCGGGATTCCCAGGCCATTAGATTACGACCTTGGGTTGCTATCAGGATTATGAGTCGAGTGGCAGGCGTCGAGTCAAGTCGTCCCCGGGGCGAGGCTGTGAGTTTAAGGGTCATATACGTCGCATTTACCGCGTCTATTGAGAGTAGGGAGGGGAGTGGGCGGGATAGCACCACCGTTCTCCTGATAGATGTTTAGGTCATATTATATATATATATATATATATATATATATATATATATATATATATATATATATATATATATATATATATATATATATATATATATATATATACAAACTCATCCAGATCAAGGGCAGGAATTCAGAAGCAGAAGACACAGTATCCATTTATTCCAAGTTTTCGTGATTCATAATCGCATCATCAGGGATATCCACAACAATAAAATACAATATATCAATATAAAATTAAAAGAGCTATATACAAGACTTTAATTTAAAAAGCGGACGAAGGAAACTGATCAAAACAAAATAAAAAATAATAAAATTGCAAGAACAGAACACACACGCAAACAAAGACTTGGAAACAAAATAGTAAAAATCAGAACACATACTTAAATACAGACACGCTTGAAAAAAAATTAATAATAATAAATTAATGGCGTGCTTTTCAGACAAATAGGTTCTCCAACATCTTCATGTGCTCCCTGGAGGAGCGAATACTCGATGAGTGCCCCTTAGCCTATCGCCCCCTGTTCTATGGTTAGGGTGACCATTCATTTGACCTTCGAAAGGGGGACAAAGGCATATAGTAAGCCCATGAGCACTTGCACTTATGTTGAGTCGTTATAAATTCAGAAGTTTAATACATAAGTATATTCAATTACAGGTGATGATAAATGAGAAAGTCTATCAATCAGTGTTTTTATTCAGACATTATCGCTGACATTTTAAGGTCTATCAATTAGTGTTTTTCCTTAAATTTTAAGGAAAATTACAGACATTTTTTAAAAAGAAAAATATTCTTACATCATTCTTTGGCGTATTTTTGGCTTGATTTGATCTTTACTAAGTATATTCAATAACAGGAAATGATAAATTAGGTTTATCAATGACATTGTTTTTATTCAGACGTTATTCATTGCTGACATTTAAAAAAAAAATTAGTCTCTAATTTGGGACTGTCCCCCTCAAAGGGGGACGTATGGTCACCCTATCTATGCTAGATATGTTGATGACACTTTTATTCTGTTTAAACAAGACCACGATGGTGAAAGCTTCTTACAATATTCTAATTCCTATCATCATAACATCACTTTCACCATAGAAAAAGAACACGACTCCAAGCTAGCATTTTTAGATATACGCGTAACTAAAGGTAATGACAAGTTTAATACATCTACATTCAGAAAGAAAACTTTTACTGGTCTGGGGTTTAATTTCTATAGCTTTTGTTTTATCAATTTTAAACTGAACTCTATCTACACTCTTATACATCGTGTTTTATCTTTAACATCGGACTGGAATCTCTTTCACCAAGAAATTGTCTTCTTACAACAATACTTTACCAATAATTGTTTCCCTATTCATGTTTTTCACAGGATTCTCAAAAAACTTCTAAATAGAAAATTCTCCAATAGGCCAAAGAGTTTTGACGTTCCTAAACTCCCATTCTATGCAACGTTTCCTTTCTTATATGACGATAAATTTCGGAGAGATTTCTTGAAAATCGTCCAAAAATACATTGGGGCTATCGATCTTAAATTAATACCCAAGAACCCTAAAAGTATTGGCTCTCTTTTCAGATTTCAGGATCGGCTACCGCCTTTGATGTCGTCTGGTGTTGTTTATGAGTACAGTTGTCCTAAATGTAATTTGGGAAAATATATTGGCTTCTCAGGGTGAGGGCCGATTCCTATAGAGGGAGAAGTTATAGAACCGGATGTCGATTGACTAATCCAGAAGCCCCTAATATACGTAGCCATACCATTAAATGCAAAACGGAAATCATCTATGAAGATTTTAAGATCATTGGTTATACAAACAACCCACAAGAACTGCTTATTCTTGAAACTTTAAATATTAAACGGGTCCCTTCTCTGAACTGTCAAACAACCGCTGTTCCCTTGTATTTGTCTTAACTCTTTGCCTCTCTTGAAAATTTTTTTTTATGTTTTGTTCTTAGTGCGTCCTTATCCTCTGTAATGGTAGGTTAACCTTCAGTGTTTAATTTATTTATTATTATTAATTTTTTTTCAAGCGTGTCTGTATTCAAGTATGTGTTCTGGTTTTTACTATTTTGTTTCCAAGTGCGTCTTTGTTTGCGTAGGTGTTCTGTTCTTACAATTTTATTATTTTTTATTTTGTTTTTATCAGTTTTCTTCGTAAGCTTTTTAAATTAAAGTCTTGTATATAGCTCTTTTAATTTCATTTTGATATATTGTATTTTATTGTTGTGGATATCCCTGATGATGTGATTATGAATCACGAAAGCTCGGAATAAATGGATACTGTTTCTTCTACTTCTGAATTCCTGCCCTTGATCTGGATGAGAATGTGATGTGCGCGAAGTTCGCCCTTACTCCCTGGTTACATACACAAACACATACACACACATATATGTTCTATACACATAGAAAGATACATACATACATATACAGACAGAGAGTCAGATACATATGAGGGTCAGTGTACCTTCCAAATTATGAAAAAGGACATCCCAACTTGCTCTCAGCCAGGCGGGTATAATCCAATTTGGGGTCTATGATAATAGGACCAATTAATTAAGCTTTCATTAATTATATTTCCGCTTTCATTCGTCACTGCAAAAACCCGGGGACATAATTGCAATTTTGCAAAGTGGCCGGGAACCGCCGGCGAATGGATTGGAGTACAGAATTTAGGCCAAAGGCCGAGCCCTGGGACCTATGAGATCATTCAGCGCTGAAACGGACACTGACAGCAAAAAGGTTAGAAAGGTGCACTATGAAACAATTGTTAGGCGAGGGTGGAAGGTAAGATGGAAGAGGGAGAATATGACTGGAGGTACAGTAAAAGGAATGAAAGGGGTTGCAGCTAGGGAACGAATAGATGCCGCATTACGTAATGCCCACGGTGTACTTGTGAGGTGCACTGACGGCACTACCACACACGTGGTGGATACAGCTCTATCTTTTGGACTGAAACTGTAAAGAGTGAGATAGCGAGGAATAATACCTCTTTCGCTCTAGAGTTATTTCACTCTAGGATCAGACCACCCCAGGGTAATATCTACCCAGGGAGCAGGTTGGATATCCCACTTTTTTCCCGGCACCCAACAAGGCTGGAAGGCATCGTTGCTATTAGCCTCGAGAGACCCACTTTGCCAACTAAGGGAGTCACCTCCTCGCTCCCAAGGGATCCAAAACCCCTCAATATATGTACTCCATCCAAACATTTGGCAAATTCTTGGGTAGCAATGTTCAGTTCATAACACTTCGTTGTTTCTAACCCAAAGGGACAGGTTCGAACCCTGGCTAGCGCAGAAGCATTTACCAGTTATAATTCCCCTTTGGGTGTAAGTTATTCTCTAGGTA
>NC_061095.1:47848431-47858431 GCF_015104395.2 Macrobrachium nipponense | reverse complement strand
TGTTTTTACTTTTGATGACAAATTCTGTACACAAAAGTTTGGTATGGCAATGGGAAATCCTCTTTCGCCTGTTTTAAGTAATTTATATATGGAGTTTTTTGAAACAAGATGTTTACCTAATATTTTGCCTTATGGTGTTCTGTGGTTTAGATATGTTGATGATATTTTTTGCACATGGTCCTCTAACCGAAAATGTAAATGCATTTCTCTTTAAACTGAATAATTTGGTACCTTCCATTAATTTTACTTGTGAAGAAGAACGTGATGGTTGTCTTTCATTTTTGGATGTAAATGTTCACCGTACTCTAAATGGCTTCAAATACTCAGTGTATAGAAAACCTACAAACGTAAATTCATACATTCACTAGTATTCTAACCATAGTACGTAATCAAGTTAAGAAGGCTACTTTTTCTTCTATGTTTTTTAAGAGCCTTACGTATCTGCAGCCCGGAATTTCTTCAGGAAGAGTTTGAAAATATCTTCAGCATATCGGAAAAATTAAAATACCCTAAATATTTTATTGAATGTGCTTTACAAAAAGCACAAAAACTTTTTATTCTGCAACTCCGAGAATGGATTTTAATAATGATAATGTGCTCGTTTTACCATATAATGACCTCATACGGAGCGTTCCAAGTTTTTGCAAGAATTTTTAATATTAATGTTGTTTTTAAATTTTCAAATACACTGAAAAAAAACATACCAATAAGGAATTCTCCCAAAGTTTCTCAGGGCTGCATTTACGGGGATCCTTGCATGAAACTGCAAGTTTTTTTTTTGTGTTTATCTCGGACAATCTGGGAAGGGAGACTGGACACCAGAATTAACAACATAGATATAGTGTGAGAACAGGACAAATGTCGAATGCTTTGTTTTACACATTAATAATTTTAATCACATGATTCATTGGGAGGGGGCAAAAGTTGTTTTATATTGTAATAATATAACTCGTAGGAATATTATTGAATCTGCTTTTATCAAATATCACAGTGACTTAATGAATGTAAGCCAGGGTATGCACAAACTGGACCCATTTGTTGTTAACGAGATTTGTAGGGTTGTTTCTTTTTAATCACCTGTTGAACTGTTTTGTATCTGCTGTAATAGTTTTAACCGGACTTTGAATACTTGTTTTCAATTTTTTCAGTTTTTTATGTTGACTTTGTTAGATGTTCTCTGTGTTTTTAGCATTGTACCTCGAAATGTGTTGAAATAACACGAAAGCGCTCGGTACGCCTTCTTTTTGTTTGTTCCTGTGGCCTTGGCTGAATATATTTCACGCGCTATTTAGTGACTAACCATATATATATATATATATATATATATATATATATATATATATATATATATATATATATATAGTATATATATATATATATACATACATGTATATATATATGTATGTATCAGTAAGGACAACCAAGGCCAAAACCCGGAACAGCATTTTGTACAACCTTTATTGGGACATGTTTCGAGTAGTACTATCACTCGTTCAACCTACTTACAAAATTATGAATGACATTATAGTTTCTTGCAATCAATTTACAATAATTAAATGATATGTATAAAATTATAAGAGTACGTTAAAGATGCTAATACTTAAACAAATTCATAATCAAAAATTGCTAAATGAAACAATTGAGTAGATAAATAAAATGAAGCAGAATGCAAATTTAAGTCACAAACACGGATGGTACAAAAGAACAGTAAATATACAAAAGTCGATATCAAACCAGCAGGATGCAGACTATAAAAACACAAAAGTAAGGTAACAGCTACATTCTAGCCAAGGAAGGCTTTATCTTACAGAATATAAAATTCTAAAATGTTTTTGTGACTTAAATTTGCATTCTGCTTCATTTTTATTTTATCTACTCAATTGTCATTTAGCAATTTTTAATTATAATTCTTTTAAGGTATTAGCTATCTTTTAACGTACTCTTATATTTTTATACATATTATTAATTATTGTAAATTTGATTGCAAGAACTATAATGTCATTCATTTTAATTTTGTAGGTTGATAACGAGTGATAGTACTACTCGAAACATGTCCCAATAAAGTTGTACAAAATGCTGTTCCGGGTTTTGGCCTTGGTGTCCTTACTGATATGTAGATGGCGCTTCCTGCTGGTGTTTCAATTGCTATATATATATATATATATATATATATATATATATATATATATATATATATATATATATATATATATATATATCTTCAGGGGGTGTCCATGATACGAGTTGTAAAAGGATGAAGTTTTTTTATAGTGAAACGTTTCGCACATGAAACATCTGTGCATCATCAGTCTGCAAAGAGCAATAAGACAAATAAATAACATATAAAACCATAAAACACAAACAGAACTCAAATGAATTAAAATAAAGTCTAAAAGTCAACAAAAGTACAAAGTAAAAACAGTAAAACAGTAAAAAGAGATAAGAACACGCAAAACACTAACCGTCCATGAGGAGAGAAGATGGAATGACTGTCGTCGAATGCAGGTGACCACGGTAACTATGCCAAGTATAGTTAACGTGGTCACCTGCATTCGACGACAAGTCATTCCATCTTCTCTCCTCATGACCGGTTAGTGTTTTGGATGTTCTCTCTCTCTTTACTGTTTTTACTTTGAACTTTTTTTTTGGTTAATTTTAAGACTATCTTAATTCATGTGAGTTCTGTTTGTGTTTTATGGTTTTATATGTTATTTATTTGTCTTATTGTTCTTTGCAGACTGATGATGCACAGATGTTTCATGTCGAAACGTTTCACTATAAAAAAAAACTTCATCCTTTTACATCTCGTATCATGGACACCCTAATGAAGATTCGTATACAATTTTCTCCACTGACGACTATATATATATATATATATTATATATATATATATATATATATATATATATATATATATATATATATATATATATATATATATATATATAAAAATCATTCGAGCTACAAATGTCCTTTAATATCTAATTCGCTCTACCTCGGAATTGATATATTTTCATATATGTACCGAAGGGGAATTTTTAGTTGATAATAATTTCATCCCCCCATGGGATCGAACCACCGTCCAGTGGACGGGAAATGAAATCAGAACGGACAGTGACGCCATCGTGTCGGCCAACAGCGAGGCTATAAGTTTATATCGATTCTGACCATTACAAATCACCGTCGATCTCGGTGTTTTCGTAATTAGAATCGATATGAAACCCCCTCCACTATGTTAGCCGATTCGAACGTTTGACCAACGTAGCCTTGTTATGAATACTTATCACATCACCGTGATTCATGTAAGTCATTCGAGCTACAAATTTCCTTTAATATCTAATTCACGCTACCTCGGAACTGATATATTTTCATATATGTAACGAAGGGGAATTTTTAGTCGATAATAATTTCGTCCCCCCATGGGATTGAACCACCGTCCAGTGGACGGGAAATGAAATCAGAACGGACAGTGACGCTATCGTGTCGGCCAACAGAGAGGCTATAAGTTTATTATCGATTCTGACCATTACAAATCACCGTCGATCTTGGTGTTTTCGTAATTAGAATCAATATGAAACCCCCTCCACCATGTTAGCTGATTCGAACGTTTGACCAACGTAGCCTTGTTATTGTTATGAATACTTATCACATCACCGTGATTCATATAAATCATTCGAGCTACAAATGTCCTTTAATATCTAATTTGCTCTACCTCGGAATTGATATGTTTTCATATATGTACCAAAGGGGAATTTTTAGTCGATAATAATTTCGGCCCCCCATGGGATCGAACCACCATCCAGTGGACGGGAAACACCGAGATCAACGGTAATTTGTAATGGTCAGAATCGATATAAACTTATAGCCTCTCTGTTGGCCGACACGATAGTGTCACTGTCCGTTCTGATTTCGTTTCCCGTCCACTGGACGGTGGTTTGATCCCATGGGGGGACGAAATTATTATCGACTAAAAATTCCCCTTCGGTACATATATTAAAATATATCAATTCCGAGGTAGAGCGAATTAGATATTAAAGGACATTTGTAGCTCGAATTATTTATATGAATCACAGTGATGTGATAAGTATTCATAACAAGGCTATGTTGGTCAAACATTCGAATCGGCCATGGTGGAGGGGGTTCCATATCGATTCTAATTACGAAAACACCAAGATCGACGGTGATTTGTAATGGTCAGAATCGATATAAACTTATAGCCTCTCTGTTGGCCGACACGATAGCGTCACTGTCCGTTCTGATTTCGTTTCCCGTCCACTGGATGGTGGTTCGATCCCATGGGGGACAAAATTATTATCGGCTAAAAATTAAAAATTCTTCGGTACATATATGAAAATATATCAATTCCGAGGTAGAGCGAATTAGATATTAAAGGACTTTGTAGCTCGAATGATTATATGAATCACAGTGATGTGATAAGTATTCATAACAAGGCTATGTTGGTCAAACGTTTCAAATCGGCTAACATGGTGGAGGGGGTTTCATATTGATTCTAATTACGAAAACACCGAGATCGACGGTGATTTGTATGGTCATCATCTATATAAACTTATAGCCTCTCTGTTGGCCGACACGATAGCGTCACTGTCCGTTCTGATTTCGTTTCCCGTCCACTGGACGGTGGTTCGATCCCAGGGTGGGGGACCAAAATTATTATCGGCTAAAAATTCCCCTTCGGTACATATATGAAAATAAATCAATTCCGAGGTAGAGCAAATTAGATATTAAAGGACATTTGTAGCTCGAATGATTTATATGAATCACGGTGATGTGATAAGTATTCATATATATATATATATATATATATATATATATATATATATATATATATATTATATATATATATATATATATATATATATAGTCTTAGAACTGTTTTTCGTATTGAAAATTATCTAATATTGCTAGTAAATTAACTCTTAAATCTCTCGATTTGTCAAAAGAGAATTTGTTGGCTCGTAAGTGGTACCTACTTTAATTTTGAAGTGTGGGCAGAGGCAGTACGTCGATCACAAGCTTTCGAGGACAGTTATCGCTCAACAGATAACATACATGACAATACTGATCCTGTCATTATTAGCCTTGACAGTGAGAGTGACGTTGATGTTGATTTGTTCTCAGACAGCGACGAAGACTGAAAAAACCTGCCTGGCCATCAAATTTACTATTTCTATCAGCCAAACATGATGACACTTCCCTTACTGAAGCATCATCCTTATCCTCTCCTTAACTTTCTCTACTACTATTTCTTTTTCCCAATTTCAAAATAGCTAATTTTCAGTGCCTTTTTTTTTTTAGTAGCAATAAGCCCTATATTCATCAAATCTATCAGAATAGTATAGGGGGCTGCCTCCAATAAACTTCAACTCTCCTGCAAGCCAACTCAGGTCTAAGGGCTGTCCCAGCATCAAGGGCTGGTTGAATAAGAAAAATAAAATAGACAAAAAAATAATTAAAACAAAACTTATAGTATTATTCCTCACTCACATTCGAGTCCCTTTATGGGGTTAGTCCCATCAGTGCACTTCAAGCAGTGCACAGTAGGCATTAATAAAGGGTATTTGCTGCGTCCCCTCGGCCCTATAAATACTCGGTTTTTTTCCATCTGTCCATCCGCCTGTGGTGTTTCCGTATGGTAACACTGCGTCCTGGGCTTTAGATAGTTACGCTATGTGTAAGTTTTAGGTAAATAAAAGGATATCTGGGTGTACATTTACAACTGGAAAGTGTGTTAATAATTTACTGTATGCGAATTACACCGTTGATATTCGAAATAGGATATTATTATAACTGTTGAATGTAAGCTGAATGTAACTAGTATCTAAAGCCCGAGACGCAGTGTTACCATACAAAAACACCACAGGCGGATGGACAGATGGAAAAAAACAGAGTATAGTTGCTCCCCTTTTAGGCCTTTTACATTCTTTCCGTTCTCTTTTTTTTTTCTTTTATTTTTGGTTCCAATTGTTCCATCTTACGCTCCACCTTCAAATTTGTTTGCTTCAAAGCGCTTAATAACCTCGTAGTCTCAATGCTTGGAGCAAGCGTCAATCCAATATTCAAAAATTAAATTTAGTTTCTAAGGGGTGTCACAAGTTTTCATGGGAAGGGGTGGGGTGGGAAAAAGTGGGGGCCCCCCAAAGTTCTGTGATAATAGGTGAAATAATTTTTTTTTTCATTTCTTATGAATATCTATCATCCATGCTCATACCTAATACCTAAATAAGCAATGATATATAGTATGATGGTGTACAATTGCACATTGATCAAATACAGTATATTATGATTTAGTGTATAAATTACTATCTGGCAAACATTTTAGTTTTGGGGGGAATGGTGGCAAAAGGCGAAAAAGTTAAGTCCCTTTCCTTTTGCCATAGGTACGATGCGTGCGTCACTGCCCACATCTGAAAAGACTCACAGACAGACAGAGAGAGAAGAGAGAGAGAGAGAGAGATGAGCGGGTCAATGTATAAATAAATCAGTCAACTGGCAGGTAACAACCGAACGGATCGTTAGATATATACACCAATGTAAACTATTATTAGATAGATTGATGGAAAAAAATCGTACAAAATATGTTTAAACTAAAGTAACTTTCAGAGAGAGAGAGAGAGAGAGAGAGAGAGAGAGAGAGAGAGAGAGAGAGAGAGAGAGATGAGCGGATCAGTGCATAAATAAATCAGTCGACTGGCAGCGAACAACCGAATGGATTGTTAGATATATACAACAATGTATATTATTAGATAGATAGATAGATTGATTGATTGAAGAAAAAACTCATACAAAATAAGATCAAACTGAAACAACTTTCAGAGAGAGAGAGAAAGAAGGGAAGGAAGAAGGAGGGGGGTGGCGGTGGAGGTTGGAGGAGAGGGTAGGCGGAGCTTTTTACTGTTGTGTTCGTATCCATTTCTGGCTAATCGAGTTTTTGCTTCTTGGTATAGGGACAAGTGTCTTTATTCTTTACAATTAGTGATTCATTATACTCTTATAAATTACGGCACTGGGTGTAATACACTATAGCAAAATCTCGTACTGATACGAGTGTTCGTTGCAGAATTATTGCCAAAAAACGTGCTTGCACTGCCTCTGAAACCCATAGTAGGTTATTCCAATGGAAATTTTTGCCTTATTTTTACATTTTGGTGTTGGAGAATTTTTTGTGCATTTACACATTTTTCTTATTAAAGCGATTTTTTGTGCATTTATCTATTTTCCTTTTTGAAGTGTTTTTATATTTTTGTTCTGTGTGATTAATGCTTTCTTAGTGTTTGTACATTTTTGGTATTTTCCACATTTTTCTGTCTTTGCATTTACATTCACAATTTGATTAATTAATTTTCTTGATTTTTGTGATAAATTCACTTTGATTTAATTTCACTTAATAATTGATTCAAGAATTAATTAAACTTTGTGTTGTTGTCAAGTAACAATAAATTTCCCTGAGATTGTGAATTTCACTTGATAATAAATTTTTGTATTTAAAATTTTCATAAGTATCTTATTTTTCGCCAGTATATTTGATTTGGATTAGGTAGGACTATAGCGTGGAAATTGAGCTATTTTTCTTTAATTTAATTGAAGTGAGTTAAAACCAAGAAAATGTTTAGACTTTTGAAGGTAGTTGATGGAGTGATTCCCTTTAATTCATTTTAATTTTATCTAAGATTACCTCACATCTGTTTTAATGAACTTAGTCTGATTTTCTGCGATATTAATAAGCTTTTAAGGGATCACTGTTGCCTTTAGAGTATTCAGTCGTATTTTATTTGTGATGAAGGCTCAGGCGTCTGGCTGTTGTGAGGTCACTATTTTATAATTGGCACTCCGTCACTATATATATATATATATATATATATATATATATATATATATATATATATATATATATATATATATATATATATATATACATATAATATATATATATATATATATATATATATATATATATATATATATAGGTTTAAAAAAGGTGTTAGGCATAGCTACCAAATTCAGACGAATTAGCCATCATAGCAACAAGCATCTAATTGGCAATAATTTTCTTATCAAAGTAAATGTTATTGTTTTCATAGTTATGATTATTTCTTAGAGTATCATAAATACTAGCTGTGGTTGTAGGGGTGTTCCTTCCAAGGAACTCAAGAAAATTTCTTTGCAGTTGCTTGAGAGAGTTTTGCAAGATACACTGGTCTCACAGTGAGATGTTGAAGCTTTTTCCTTGAGGAGCACTCCTGTAGGGAGTAGGCCTCTGTATTGCAGGCATTACTTAATGTTCTTTGCAGCATCCCCTCAGCCCCTAACTGCAACCCCTTTCATTCATATTACTGTACCTCCTTTCATATTCTCTTTCTTCCATCCTACTTTCCACCCTCTCCTAACAGTTGATTCATAGTGTAGCTGCTTTGAGGTTTTCCTCCTGATACACCTTCCAAACCTTTTTATTGTCAGTTTCCCTTTCAGCGCTGAATGGCCTCATAGATCCCAACGCCTTTGCCCTAAAATCTGTGATCTGTTCTATTCTTGAAGAGCACAAGTCAGAACTTGGGTGCTGACTCTTACATATCCACATGGGTAACAAAGGCTTCCCTGACATAAATCATTCAAGAAAACGAGTTTAAGCTTCAGTTCTTGGCCAGGAGAGGTAGAGGCAAGGGACAGGCCATTGGACTGGTATGCAAGCAAGAGCTCCCAAAGATAAATAATTCAAGAAAAATGAGGTTTAAGGTTCAGTTCTTGGTCAGGAGAGGCAGGAGCAAGGAAAAGGCTATTGAACTGGTATACAGTATCCCAGAGACACATAAGGTCAGTGCCCAAGCACCCTCCCTGCCCAAGGCAGTGGCTGCTCTCTCAGTCTCTCAGTTCTATGGGCTGCTCCAAAGACCCTATACCTATGTCATAGGAATACTGAGGTAGAGTTTGGCCAAGAAATTCAAAAAGCCAAGAGCAGTTTGAACACAGGACCACCAGCAAGATATGTTGGGAAGATAACTCCAAGGACCAAAACGTCTGGAGACAGAATTCCAGCGAAGCCTGTCATGGTTTTAGAGGCAGAAATGACGCTATGAGGAAAGGCGTGTAGGATGAGATAAATTGTTTGTTCACCGTGATCAGTAACGCTCGATGGAGACATATTATGTAGTTTTTGCTTGTGATGTTGTTGCAGTCATCAACAAAGACGAAAGGTGATAAATAAGAGTCAAATAAAGGGTAGATGATGTCTTAAGAGTAATTAATCAAGATATGTCTGAAGCCGGGCGTTTTGAACTTGCTGGTCATTGACTGGTCTGGATCAAGGTAAACAAACAAATGGTTCGTAAAATTATTGCGTAAATAAGTGATCAAACAAATGAAAATATGCTGAAGAATAAACGGTTGCGACTGAATGCCTTGTATGTCGCACAAGAACAAAAATGATAATCATTTCCTCTATTTTAACTTTATATACGTTCCTGATCTTTCTGGTTAAATCATGAAACAAACAATAGCTTCTCTCTCTCTCTCTCTCTCTCTCTCTCTCTCTCTCTCTCTCTCTCTCTCTCTGGACAGAAAAGTAAGACTATCACACTGACTGATTTGTCCGAAAATATATAGGTCCCATGAACTGTCAGTCATCCACAATAAAGGTACTCCAATATTTAAAAATATACTCATAGTAGCATGAGTCTTGAAAGGGAGAGACAAATCCAAAGTTATGTCCATTGAAAAGGGGAATCGAACAGATTCCCAATGCCTCTCCGTTTAAATTCATTTTTAAATATATTTGTACCCATACATACTTTGGATTCATTTTCCCATTTCACCGTTTGCTATCACTTATCAAAGTCAGGATAAGAATGCGAGTGCTCTATGCACTCCAAAACTTTCTGCAGTCCCCCCCCCCCCCCCCCCACCCCACTTGTTTTTGGGGGGTTGGTGTTAAAATAAAAGGTGTACAGGAAGTCCCCAGGTTACATCGGGGGTTCCGTTCCCGGCA